>NC_089765.1:42401909-42674409 GCF_040412425.1 Macrobrachium rosenbergii | reverse complement strand
CCATCAACTCACCCCGTCGAACTCAGGTGTTTTGCATTTGGAGCGATATCCACCCACCTCTGCCATGTTGACCGTGTAGTGCGTTTGTCGCACGTAGCCATATTATGACTATTTATCACATCACCGTGATTCATATACAATCATAAAGCTACAAACGTCCTTTAATATCCAATTCGCTCTACCTCGGAAATAATATATTTTCATATATGTTACCCGAAGGAATTTTTAGTTGATAATAAGTCCACCGTCGTGGGGTCGAACCAGCGACGGACGAGAATCAGGACTACAGTGGCCGACTGCGTTAGTGCGTCACGGTGGTCTGATTCCTCGTCGTCGCTGGTTCGACCCCATGGGACGGTGGACTTATTATCAACTAAATAATTCCCTTCGGTAACATATATGAAAATATATTATTTCGAGGTATATGAATTGATATTAAAGGACGTTTTAGCTTTCTGATTGTATATGAATCACGGTGATGTGATAAATAGTCATATTATATACGCATGACAAACGCACACACGGTCAACATGGCAGAGGTGGGTGGATATCGTCTCCAAATGCAAAACACCTGAATTCGACGGGTGAGTTGATGGGAGATGGTATTCACTTATACCTCTCTTGTGGCCGACATGCGTTAGTGCGCCACAGTAGTCCTGATTCCTCGTCCGTCGCTGGTTCGACCTCACGGACGGTGGACTTATTATCAACTAAAAATTCCCCTTCGGTAACATATATGAAAATATATTATTTCCGAGGTAGAGCGAATTGATATTAAAGGACGTTTGTAGTTGATTGTATATGAATCACGGTGATGTGATAAGTAGTCATAATAAGGCTACGGGCGACAAACACACTACACGGTCAACATGGCAGAGGTGGGTGGATATCATCTCCAAATGCAAAACACCTGAGTTCGACGGGTGAGTTGATGGGAGATGGTATTCACTTATACTCTCTTGTGGCCGACTGCGTTAGTGCGTCACTGTAGTCCTGTTTCCTCGTCCGTCGCTGGTTCGACCCCACGGACGGTGGACTTATTATCAACTAAAAAAATCCTTCGGTAACATATATGAAAATATATTATTTCCGAGGTAGAGCGAATTGATATTAAAGGACGTTTGTAGCTTTCTGATTGTATATAAATCACGGTGATGTGATAAATAGTCATAATATGGCTACGCATGCGACAAACGCACTACACGGTCAACATGGCAGAGGTGGGTGGATATCGTCTCCAAATGCAAAACACCTGAGTTCGACGGGTGAGTTGATGGGAGATGGTATTCACTTATACCTCTCTTGTGGCCGACTGCGTTAGTGCGTCACTGTAGTCCTGATTCCTCGTCCGTCGCTGGTTCGACCCCACAGGACGGTGGACTTATTATCAACTAAAAATTCCCCTTCGGTAACATATATGAAAATATATTATTTCCGAGGTAGATTTAATTGGATATTAAAGGACGTTTGTAGCTTTCTGATTGTATATGAATCACGGTGATGTGATAAATAGTCATATACATATTATATATATATATATATATATATATATATATATATATATATATATATATATATATATATATATATATATATATATATATTATATATATATATATATATATATATATATATATATATATATATATATATTTATATATATATTATATATATATATATATATATATATATATATATATATATATATATATATATATATATATATATATATATATATATATATATATATATATATATATATATATATATATATATATATATATATATATATATATATATATATATATCACAGTTTGCCATTATTAAAAATGGGTATGAATTTCAACAGCTTATTGTGCAACAAGACGGTGACCTCTTTATGACAAGTTTTGACGTTGAAGCTTTGTTTACCAATGTCCCGGTCTCAGAAACTATTGAAATTATTCTTGACAAAATCTTTAGAGTTGATGATGTATTTCATGGTTTTAGTAGGTCTTTTAAAATCCTTACTTGAGCTTGCAGTGCAAGACACTGTTTTTATTTTTAATAATGGTCTCTACTTGCAGGTCGAGGGAGTAGCTATGGGTTCCCCTTTGGGCCCGTTGTTTGCTAACTTCTTCATGAGTCATTTGGAAGAAGAATTTTTAAATAATTGCCCAGCCCAGTCTAAGCCTGTTCCATATAAACGATATGTTGATGACCCTTTTGCCCTATTCACTTATCCTTGGCATGTCATGAATTTCTTGATTTTATTAATTCTGTACATCCCAATATGAAATTTACTATTGAGACTGAACAACAAAATTCGTTATCTTTTTTGGATGTAAAAATTACTAGAGATCAGCATGCCTTTACACTTCTGTTTGTCGTAAGAATACGTTTACAGGCTTGGGCAGTAACTATTTTAGCTCTTGTTTTTATTCTTTTAAGATCAATTCTCTTACAACATTGGTACATCGAGCTCTCAAATATACTTCTAGTTGGTCCAATTTTCACTTGGAAATTGATTATTTATCAAAGTTTTTTTCGGCTAATTCGTATCCTCAATTCCTAGTCCAGAAAATAATTAATAATATGCTTTCTAAATATATGTCTCCCTCCTCTGAAAACTTTAATGTTCCTAAATTGAACATGTATGCTGTTATTCCCTTTACTCACTCTGACAAATTACGTTCAAAAATAAAAAGTATCATTGAAAGAGAAATAGGTTTTTTAAAATTAAATTTGATTTCTATGAATCCAAAAAAGGTTGGAAAATTTTTCTCCTATAAGGACAAGTTGCAGGATTTTATGCGGTCCAGCATTATCTATAAATTTGAATGCCCAAGATGTCTTGGTACTTATGTTGGTTCCAGTAAAAGACTGTTGCAAGTCCGCTATTACAGCCACTTAGGACTCAGTTATCGTACAGGTTCCCGTATATACAACCCAGAACTTTCTAGCATTAGAACACATGCTACTAAATGTAAAATTCATGTTGAAAAAACACATTTTTCGATTCTCAGTGCTACATCTCAAACTGCCTTTTTAACTACCCTTGAGTCAATATATATAAAGCACCTGTCCCCTAATTTGAATAGTAACACCTCTGCGGTTTCTCTCTCTCTCGCTTAAGGTGTTGTCTGGGCATTGACGTTTCTTCAGGCCATTCTTCCCTCTTGCGTTGTACTGTAAGGTAGTTGAATTTCCTTAACAAACTTGATGAATTTTAATATATTTATTTTATTTTATTTTTTTTTCTGCTTTTATGTTAACTTTATAAAAAAATTTTACTGTCGGTATAATAAATGTTATTTTATCTTTAGTTTTAACTGCTCTTTATAATTTATTGCAGACTGATGATGTGCAAAGGATTGCACAAAACGTTTCTAAATAAAGAACTTTGAAGACTTCTTGTCTTATGGATCTCCTGATTGTGTGTTTGTATGTATATATATATATATATATATATATATATATATATATATATATATATATATATATATATATATATATATATATATATATATCGAGTATATTGTCATTCTGAGGCTGGTTGGAAGAATGAAAATTGAATTTTTAATTAACTGCCTTAAAGCCAACACAGCACTCAGAATGTAAGTGACAAATGTAATGAATAAACTAACTTACCTTGATATTACATGTAAGTAAACAGAGAAGTGGAGGTTGCCTTAGTAAATTATAACCAGTAAATGCTTTAAACTGAATTTATTACAAATGAAGCAATCAGGATGTTAACATGAACGGGCTGACTGAGTAGCAAGCAAGCACGTACAAGGTGCAATAAAAGCTAGACACTGCATAGCAAATCATTGAATCTGAAAAGGCTACTGCCCTGAAATAGTTCGACACTATTGACTTTACTGCGGACTGGTTAAACGATTTTTGGTTGTTGACGCAACTTGTTCACTAAGGGGGCAGGGAGGGAACTTGTCTAGTTCCCCGGGACTGCATAACCAGAAGACTCTTGCATGTGGCAGGATTGCAGTTAAACGTCTAAGCTATTTTGGTTCACAAGGCAGGGGCAGACCACTCGAAGAGCCAGATAACAGGATTCTGGAAGAGAATTCCAGGTTAACATTCAAATCTAATGATTTTCTCTCACATGAAATTATTTACACACGATGGAGAAATTGCTCAATTAGATTTAGTTAGCACATGGTAACACTATGGTGGGAATGCTCTAATTATTACTGAACTAATTTAATTTGAGCTTTGGGCAAGACATGAGGGGCAAATGGGTTTGCTAAGGCTGATTGAACAAAGTGGGCTTTGTTTAGGAGAATGAAAAGTTGGAAATACTGAAAATGGAGAGAAATTCACGAGGAGAGAAAGATACTGGGCATTAGAATGATTGATTCCACACGTACCTTATTCCTTCTGTGCATTGAGCTCGTTGCAAAAGACGAATTTCAGCCGTAGGATTCTCGAGGTTTACCAGTTTTGAAGGGAAAAGAAGGGCTGCACCAACTTGATGAGTTGGTGTTCTGTGACGGAGTGCGTGTGAGTCGCTAGGTCACGGGGCGTCTCATTTGATTTTTTGGGTTGGGCACAGGACATCAGTTGATCTGAAAGCAGTCAACAGCCAGCCAAAGGTCGAATTGAAATAGGTCTTATAGCTAAGTCTTTTAAGGGTCGGCATAGCAGCCCACTTACAGCCCTAACTGGTCTTTTTGTCCCTAATGGCTTTCTAACCCCCCAAAACATCATACGAGGTGATATTGGCGTGGTAGGCCTACATAAGTTCACCCCCCCCTTAATGGCATCTCCTCCAGCTGCCATTAAATTTGATTTCCTAGCTAACTGACTGAAGGGACAAATGGAATATATATGTGAAAGCTCCCCCTTTTTAAAAATGCATTTACTCCTTTTCGGGCGTGAAGGCCTTGGCTAAGTAAGTTATTCGTCTCAACTAGGCAGTTAGCTTCCCTAAATGAGTTGTGCCTTTGCACTGCAGCTAGCTAAAAAGGACTTACCCAACTGCTAAGAAGGGATACTAGTTTTGCTAGCTTACTTACTACAGCAGAGCCTAATGCATAGACAAAGTTATCTACAGACTTCTACTGGCTGTCTCTGATGACTGGGGAACTCTACTCCTAGGCAACAGGTACATGGTAAATGTGTCTTGTTGACATGGTCTACTATCCTATGACCCTGGCTTTAAATTAAATGACACTGACCTAACTAAATGCAGATAATTGTGGGTTATGCAATGCTTTATGGAATGATCAACGCAATAATTTTGGACATGAGCAACCTGAAGGGTTAATTATGGTAAGTGGTCAGGGGTGTACCAGCTTGAGTACTGGATAGTTTTTTCACAAGGTTAAAAACAAGGTTAGTATTACATGATGCCTAGGGTGTTAGATATTAGTCTACTTGGGCAGAGATCACGCAGGCTACCTCCTCTGGGTAGGTGTCAGGATCACTCTGAGACGGAAACGACACTGTGCCAATGGAACACGAGTGCCAAGTAGAGCTTGTGACTCTTATTGGTTAATTGGATCTTTTCCGCCCCTTCTTTTTCTTCAGGTTCCTCCGAGGTCTGGCTACGCCATTCCTAGGAGGTGATGAGGGCACCGGCTCTGGGGAAAGGCCAGAAGTGCCATCAGGAGGAGGATCAGAGGTAGCCCTAGTAGCTACGGGCAGGCCCCTTACTTTGGCTGCTGTGACAACTGTCGTAAGGGTAGAACCAGTGTCTGCATCCTGGCTGGACAGTTCCTGGTCGACCAGAGAAGACATAACGTTAAGGTCTGCCTGAGGTTCATCCTTGACAGATGAAAGTGATTGAGAAGAAATGTCAGGGGTCAGAGGCTCATAATTGGCGATGATCAGTTCAGTGAGGGTTGGAGGATCTCCCATAGGAGGATCCGTGGCATGATTTTGATCTGGCATTGGCACTAACTCATGGCCAGGCACAGAGATTAAGGTTAGTGGAGGTGCTATGTCCGAGATAAATGGAGCTTGGCACTGCTCAGGGCTCTCTAATGGCACTGACAGAGAATTGAAGTCAGGCATGGCTGACGAGGGACCTGGGGGTGCAAAACCCCTTGGTGTACCTGAGGTAGTGGGAGACTGAGATTCCTGTCTTGGGATGAGGGCAGAACCTCGGGAAGTGGTTCTGGGTGTGGTGTCCACTGCATTTTGCTTACTAGGGCACCTCGCCCAATTCACGGAGTGCCCTGTTGCATTACGGGTCTTGCCGCGGTACCTGGCGATTTCCCTTCTTGGTGAGGGAGGAAAATTTTGGTGGCCATCCTTTTGTGAGGATTGAGGATTTGGCCTAGAGTTGCATGAAGAGTGCAACTTTGGTGAGCAGAAGGTTGGGCTGACGGTGGTACGCCTGTCACGGTGGCGGTGTCCCGGTCAGGTGGTTTTGGAGTTAAGGCCTCCTGGTGGAGGTAGCTAGGCAACAGAGTGGCATTGGGGAAGGACATCTCCAGAGGAGGTCTCGTCCCAGCAGGAACTCCACTCCGTGCCTGATTTTATTCACCATGAAAAGGCGGTGAGGTTGCATGCCCCAAGGGGTGGTTACCTGAAGTTCAACTGTGGGAATAGTCTTGGTTTGCTCCTCTATCCAAGTCATCGTCCACCTGGTCTTTTCGTCAACAGTGGCACTGGCTGGCACCTGAGCCCGGTCAATTAGGCTAATATCTGAGCCAGTGTGTACTGTAGCTGGCAGGTTAACTGGTAAGCTAGAGCCATCCAGGGGTGCCACTGAGACGGACTGAGTCCTGACCTGCTCAGGGTGAGACATATCTGGCGGCACAGCCGCAGAGGATGTGGTACTAATCAGGTTGACTTGCTTGCTAGAGGAGATATGCTTTGGGCAACCAGGGTATCCGGCAGTATAGTGCCCTAGAGTTCCACAGTCTCGGCATGGTCCCTTTGAGTGGGCTGATTTCCCTATGGTGTCTGTTGGTGGAGAAGATTGAGTGGACGGAGAGGGAGAGGAGTTTGGTTGTTGGTAGTAGGCTGCCTATTGTTGCTCAACTTGTAGCAGCAATCAGATTCAGTGTGCCCAGACTTCTTACAATGGGTGCAAGTAGGCTTGCTAGGCAGTCTGCCCTTCAGGCAAGCTGAGCCTGAGAGGTACCCGGGGGGCACTATGTGCTGATGAGATGTGCAGTGGGACTGGTTGTAAGTTTCCCATGAATCGGCCATACAGCAGGCTTCCATAAGTGTGGTGGGCTGCTTATCACTGAGATACACAGCAAGGGGCCCAGGCACACATTGGAAAAGATCCTCCAGCATGGTCCGGTTGAATAAGTCTGCGAAGTTAGTGCATGACAGGGAGTCGAACCAGCGGGTACCAGACTGGGTCTTGTGACAGGCCCATTCCGTCCAGGACCAGCCAACTTCCTTGGCAAGACCTTGGAACCGCTGTCTCCATTTCTCCGGGGGTTATTTTGTAGGCTTTTTTGATGACCCAACGAACTTCGAGCATGTCACCTCTTTGACTCTTCTCCAGGGAGCGGAGGGCTACCCTAGCTTTTCCTTCCATGTGCTCAGTAAGCACTAAGGCCCTCTCAGTCTTGGTGGTGTTGTAATTTTCTAAGAACGCCTCTATTATTTCCTCCAACCATGCTTCCGGCCCTCCCTCAGTCCACTTGGGGACTAGGGAATTAATGCTTGAGAGCGGAGCATTAGGTGCAGCAGGTGTGGGATTGGAGGCTTGTTGGAGAGCCATAGCTTCAGCACTTTCCTTCTTTGCCTTCTCCAGCTCGAGCTCCTTTTCTTTGAGGGCTAATTCATGCTGTCTTCTCCATTCTTCTCTTGCTTCTTCCAGCCGCCTCTGTTCTTCTTCATACCTCCTGTGTTCAGCTTCATAATTCCTCCGTTCCAGTCTTTCTTCCTTCTCGTGCTTGGCCAAGTCATCCAGCTGTTCCTTGACCCACTTGGCGAGTTCTGGTCCCATGAGACCTACCTCCTTCCCCAGATCCATGAAGGCTCTATAATATTGTCTGCCGACATGTTCCTGGTAGGTAAGGGCATCTGATTGGGTTGGCTGGACATACTTGGGCAGTGAGTAAATGTCCCTCAGATTTGGGTGAAACTTCAGTGGTGTCGCACCCTTTCAATAAGGTGGCACTGTGGTTGAGTGTGCCGTGCAAAGGTCACACTGATGGAGCGATCCTGAAGGAGGAAAGGTCCTTATGGGCGGATACACTGTCGATGGCACTCTGTATCTCAGGTACAGGTGCAGTGGCTTATGTGTGAGTACTATGTCTTGGTGGCAATGGGGTGCCAGTGTGTTCTGGGGGACAACACTAAGAAGAAGTGCAACCAAACTGCATTGAAGGAAACGGCACTCTGCCCAAGGCAGAATGTAAGTAAGGAGTAAAAGGGAAAGTGGAAAGGTAAGCGCTTCAGTAACTTAAGTCATTGGCAGTGCCTCAGATTAGTGGCACGGGGAAAGGGAAAACCCTTGGGCTTGCACTCATGTGTGGCCAGTTCTAAGAACTAGTGGCTGCTCCCTGACATGAGGAAAGGAAGGTTTTGGGGTTTGCACTCAATGTGCGATTTGGTGCTTGTGGTATACGCAAGTCTTGGATAATGGAAACCCACTCATGCATGACAGTCAATAACTGTTATTAAATGGTTGTACGTATGCTCTGTGAAACGCACGAGAGTTCACTCTGCGGGCTGAAGCACTTAATGTGAAAATATTTATGGGAGACAGTTAATGAACACAGGCGCGTGTGTAAATTTGCACAGTATGTGTGAATGAGTAAAAGGAAGAATAGATGGGGATCTAAAAGATCAAAGTTTTGGATAAAAAAGAAAAGTAATTATTGTACTTGGCTTTATGAAGTAGTGGGTTTATTTTCCATACTCAATTATTCATTTTAGTATTCCCTTTGTTTTGATGGAAGAATATTAGAGTTTCTCTCTCTCTCTCTCTCTCTCTCTCTCTCTCTCTCTCTCTCTCTCTCTCTCTCTGAAAGCATATTTGTATGGGAACGTATTCATTGTGTGATTTGATTTACTCTATAATTTCTTCTTATATTATATTATGAAAATTTACGCTGTTGCTTTTTTCTAAAAAACGTACTTTTGGTATTTACGTAATTTAATAGCTAGCTCCTGTCATGACAAGTTATATGGTGGAAAGGGTTTTCAAATTACTATCAAGATATTTCGTTAGGGTTTTATGTTAGGGACTGAAAAGAAATGGAATTTCGTTCGGCGAGTGAACGATGAGAAATGGGACTGGGTGTGCGGGAGAGGAACAACTGGTGTTGTCTATCGTGTGATATAACAAACGATGATTTAAAATTTAAGAAAAAGAACACTCAACATTTCTGTCAGTGCTGATATGCAGAATCAAATTATTTAACTTGAAACATCACTAATGCCTTTACTTTACTTGAAACATTAAATGTAAATTTGAACTGGATATGACGGTCTTTGAATTGTGGGAGTGAGATGCTGGGAGGGCGCATGCGCCGACCTGGTACAGCGCCGAACTGCTAGAGGTTGTCACACGTATTTTAACAACACAAATTTTTGAACTGCACTTCACTGACAGGAATTGTACACTTCCTCTGCCGTAACTGTTTTCGAACAAAACACTTAGCTAACTGTTCATGGCTAACACATGCAATAAATCCCTGGCAAAGCACTTCCTAATTCCTAACGATCAGTCTTTTAGCATTACAACACAGCTGCTATTCTTCTTACAACGCGAAATTTCGCGGGCAATTATTCTGCATCACTAACTTACGAACTTTTGCGCTCTTGCCTTTATCCTATATGATATTCTAACTAAGAGATTTGCTGCTAACCACTTCTTTTTTTTTTAAACACTTTTCCCCATCTGTTACAAACGTATCCTTAATTTTACAACAACAATAATAATAACCCTTACCTTGTTTTCTTTAGCTTCGTTTCTGTCACCCTTATATTTTTGGCTTGTGAATAATGGAGTTAAATTATTTATGAATTATATCATTCCTCGGTTCGTTTCCTTCCTAGTCTAGTAATAGCAAAGCTAGTATATATAGTTGACTAAGATCGTTGGCAAGGTTGCCAATGTTACTTTCTGAGGGCGGTTGGAAGAATAAAAAAGGATTTTTTAATTAACTGCCTTAAGGCCAACACACAGCGCGCTCAGAATGTAAGTGATAAGTGTAATGGATAAACTGACTTACCTTGATATCTCATCTAAGTAAACAGAGAAGTGGAGGTCACCTTGGTAAATTATAATCAGTAAATGCTTTAAACTGAATTTATTTAGAACTGAAGCAATCAGGAAATTAATATGAACGGGCTGACTGAATGGCAAGCAAGCATATACAAGGTGCAATGAAAGCTAGACTGTGTAGCAAATCGTTGAATCTGAAAAGGCTACCACCCTGAAATAGTTCGACACTATTGACTTTACTGCAGACTGGTTAAACAATTTTTGGTTGTTAACACAACTTGTTCACTAAGGGGGGAACTGTGTAGTGCCCTGGGACTGCATAATCAGAAGACTCTTGCACATGGCAGGATGGCAGTTATATGTCTAAACTATTTTGGTTCACAAGGCAGGGGCAGACCGCTCGAAGAGCCAGATAACAGGATTCTGGAAGTAAATTCCAGTTTAGCATTCAAATCCAATGATTTTCTCTCACATGAAATCATTTATGCACGATGGAGGAATTGATCAATTAGATTTAATTAGCACATGGTAACACTATGGTGGGAAGGCTCTAATTATTACTGAACTAATTTAATTTGAGCTTGGGCAAGACATGACGGGCAAATGGGTTTGCTAAGGCTGATTGAACAAAGGGGGTTTTGTTTAGGAGAATGAAAAGTTGGAAATACTGAAAATGGAGAGAAATTCACAAGGAGAGAAAGATACTGGCATTAGACTGATTGATTCCACACGTACCTTATTCCTTCTGTTCACTCGTTGCAAAAGATGAATTTCAGCCGCAGGAGTCTCGAGGTTTACCAGTTTGAAGGGAATTGAAGGGAAAAGAAAGGCCACACCAATGCATCGACAGAGTGCGTGTGAGCAGCTAGGTCGCAGGGCGTCTCATTCGATTTTTTGGGTTGGGCATAGGACATCGGTTGATCTGAAAGCAGCCAACAGCCAGCCAAAGGTCGAATTGAAATAGGTCTTATAGCTAAGTCTTTTAAGGGTCAGCATAGCAGCCCACTTTCGGCCCTAACTGGTCTTTTTGTCCCCAACGGCTTTCTAACCCCCCAAGCATCATACGATGCTGGGGCTAAGAGGCCGGTATGTTTTCCCCCAAAATCAGGTGATGTTGGTGGGGGGGCGGGTAGGCCTACATAAGTTCACCCTCCTTACTGGCATCTCCTCCAGCTGCCATTAAATTTGATTTCTAGTTACGGGCAGAAGGGACGAATATATATATATATATATATATATATATATATATATATATATATATATATATATATATATATATATATATATATATATATATATATATATATATATATATATATATATATATATATATATATATATATATATATTGCAGAACAGTATGGTGAACAGGTAGGGTGGGGGGTAGGAGAGACGCCATGACTCCAAAGCATGGATCCAGCACTCATGAATATCTAACTCTAGGTCGAGCTAATTTCTTAGTCTGCAATGCCAAAAATACTCGTTTCTGCTTAGGAATTTTAGAAAAAGAATCACAAACAACAAGGTCAGATAAGTTCTCAGAACGGCCGTGAAAACAGAAAATGAGTGGAATCACCGTACTGTAATGTCATACTTTTTATTATGTGACACTTAGCTATAGAAAAAGAACAAAAGTAGGGTGTGAACAACTGCCAGACATACGATACAGCATAGTCATTTACCTATTTTATTATATTTCATGCATTTTTTCCTGAAAAAACATAAGCAGCTGACATATCCATATAAAGGCGATGTGTAAGTGCCAAGTAAGAAAAATGCCGTATCTCGCATATTTTTACTCTGAATTTAGTAAAAATTTGAATTTAGGACAGCTGACACTTCCGTTGCAGATGTAGCTATTGCCAAAGTCTGGAAGTTTTCACTGAGTTATGGGAATTTCATTATTGTTCATGCCGGATGATCACCCTAACAATGTTTCCAAATACTCGAGAGAGAGAGAGAGAGAAAAGAAAAACTTGACTTTTTTCAGGCATCCAAGATGGCCCTAATCATATGCAACACCCATTTCCTTTCTATATAGCTCTCATGGCTTAATAAGTTTATATGCTCACAGTCATTAGTATCACTCACACTGTTTTTACTCACACGTCATGACACTTCAGAGCAGCATAGCCTAATAGACAAAGAAAAGTAAAGTAATGCAAGAAACAATTAGGATTATGTAAGCTCCCACTTCACTTTTGCATGTTCATACAAGAATCGGCTAAGACTATTAAATTTTTTGTCATTAACACACTTCAGCACTTACTATACCATATAATTATAATGCAAGCACTGAGTCATAACCAATCCACTTAACCATGTCCTGGAAGCTTTCATTTTCAACAACCAGATTTCAGAAATAATGCCCAATTTCTTTACCTAGCTACATTTGACTTCTCAGTCACACCAACGTGCAAGCACTGTTGAGTATAGTATATACATTCGATGATCTCTGACGCATGATCTGTTGGTCAACTGGACCTAGGTGATGCAGGATCTGAACGCGTTCAGCACTCGTTGCAAACAGCTCATCCTTAGTTTTACGAATTACTTGAAGATTAAAGAAATAATAATAAAGGCAGAAAAAGCCATGTTGCTCAAAAATGAATTGAAATAGTATCAACTTGTTCAGTCGCAAATTCATGATTTTTAAGTAGTGAAAAATACGATAAAAATAATACATAATACAATTAAATCACATTAAGTACGTGGTTTCTAGGAAGGAGCCACACTCGACAAAGAAGCATTGATATTTCACGTGAGATGGGTGAAAATGAAAATGATTTTTTTTTTTTTTTTTTGTACACTACTTGGTAAAGGAATTTTTTTTTATTTATTTATTTACTTACTGTACTTATTTATATATCTATTTTATCTTTTAATTATCTGACTCGAGGATGTGTGTACACTGTACAGGACTCATAAGTCTAAACTGTAAATTTGCTGGGGTAAATATCGTTACACTTTCTGAACATAGCTCCCCCTGAATATTCCTGCCCCACTAGGGGGCAGTAGTGCCAACATTAAGAATCACTGCTCCGTAAAAATCTTAGTTCCTGATTATGAGAAAAGAATCAACCTCATTAACCCTTTCAACTGCCAGTGTTATTTCTTCCATTTGTGAACATTCCTTCCTGGATATATGCTGCATTTTGTCAAGCAAGATTTGCAAATCTAATGTTTTGCTGGATGGTCTGTAAATTGTGATCAGTTGAGTAAGCTGATTAAAAGTGCACTTCAAGTAGCAGCTTGAGCTGCACTGGCTTCATTAGTTTTTGCTCACCAGACATTGGGGTCATAATGGCTATTGATCTTTAGCCTATCTATCTCCAGCCACATTTTTCAAGACAAAATCCATAAAAATGGTAAATGGCAAAGGTGACATAATTCCATATAATACCCCTTTATTTAATGCAAATCCACTTAACAAGACTTCATTAGCATAAAAATTTTATCTGCTTAATTTGTCATAAGTTGAATTTAGTTTTGTTTCATGTTCCTCTTATATGGAGTACTTATGGGAGATAGCTGGTCCATTCATTGAAACATGGCGACAAGGTGCATGGCTAGCAACAAAAAGTGAGTATGTGGAGGAACCTACCCGCTCACTCAGTTGAACAGCATCAATGATTCTTCAGCTGGCTTGTGTGTTCTCAACCATAGCTGCTATTAAAGCTCTTTACATGAATGTTTCATTGAGTATGTTGGTTGAGGCTTGTTATAGATTATTCTCACTGGATTGTGATTGGCATTCTGGTGCTTGATTCTTCTCCATGTAAGAATGATGAGCGTAGGTGTCCTGACAGTGATTGATTATGCTCATATTTCATGTCTGCTTTCACGGTTGACCCCTCATTTTTTGTGGTCATCATGTAGAAGCCAGGAAAGTTTGCAGGTTCTCAACTGTTTCTTCTGTCTGGAAGGTGAAGGAGGTTCCATGATGCCCACCGGTATCATCCGTTCCCCATACTGTGTCAGCCCTGAACCCTACTATTCACATTTTGCTATTGTGGGAGAGCCTGTCTCAGCCCCCCCCCCCCCTGCACTGGTACCCAGCTCCTTAGCCTCTGATTGATTTCAAAATACCCATAAGAACGAAGCGAAGTATTTTCTGAATGTATTGTGGCCTTCCCTGGGCATGCTTGTAGAGCCTTCCTTGTTTACCTTCCTGGAACATTTGGCTTCAGCCAAAATTTCCCCTCAACTCTGCTTGTGCTATGACTCTTGATGTTCCTATGGCTCCTGCTGTAGCTGCTCTAGTAACTCCTGTTCCTGCCCTTTTGTTCATGTCTGCCTTGACTGTGGCCATAATGGATGTGTGAGAAGAGGGAGAGATGTGGTTTGGGGAGAGTGAGGAAGTGCCACAATGTATCATCTTGTCCTCCATTTTTTCCTCCTCTTTACCTTCTACCTCATCTGTCTCCTCTCCTGACAGGTGAAGTGTAGGAAGAAGACCCCGAGGACAGCCCCCTGCTGCAAGTGTTGGCAATACTAACACCTATTTGTGGGGACAGGTGATTTTGTATGGCATGATTCATTAGTCTAATTGTGACCACCCTCCATTGCATGGGGCTGCCCATGCACTGTCCCCAATGTATGACTAGTTGCTTCTGGTTACTGTGCCCACTTCTTATGCATAGGGAAGACCCTGGACTTCTGGTAGTCATTCCCCTCGGCTATTACTACATGTCATGGAGCATGCCCACAGTTAATCCCAAGGTTTTTTTCAGCAGTTTTTCAATATTTGACCAAAGATATTTAGGCCTCATGTTAAAGAAATAGACAGTAAATATTACTATATATCCTTCAGTGGCTAAACACATGAACCCCTGGACATTCCCTACAGTGTTTTGAAAGCTTATCAGTGCTGTTCAAATAAAAGGATTTTTTCTTGAACATTTAACAGTACATCTAAGAATGTCTTGAGCCGCTGCTGTGAGCTCTGTGGAGGCAGCCCTTCAAATATGTGAACTTGTGAAAATCAAACTGTGCCAGGTGGGAAAAACATGGTCAGTGGACCGTCATTCATTAACTCTCACCTTGGTCATGATTTTGGTCCAGGAACATTGTCATAGAACAAAAAGGGGAACGTTTACATATCTCTGTTTTTTTTTTTTTTTTTTTTTTTCTCCATGTTTATTATTGGGCTGTCGAAACTGTAAAGGAAGTATGTAATACTGACCTATAATGATATGGTTTTGGGGTATGTAGGTTATAGTGACTTCTCCATTGTCTTAGTGCACGTGATCTTGCTTGTGCTGAGTTGGGCCTTGAATATCTTTAGTGTTGGAGCAGGGGCATGATTCAGCGTCTTTCATTACTGGTTATAAGATAAATCCAATTATCATCTCATGCTACAAACTACTGCTTCAATTTTTACCAGTTTCAGTTCAGCATGCGATTTTCCTCTGAACATAGAATGTATTTTTCAGGGGTTCACATTCTTGGTACCTAGTGAGCACAAATTTTGGTTTTAGCTATATGTTCATGTAGGATGGATTCTAATGAACTATGATATGTATAGTGTCCACTACCTGATACATTGTCGCTCTTCTGTTGATCATCACAGTTTTCTCAATAGCTTCAATGTTTTCTGATTCTTTTGGCACAGGTATCAGACCTTGGGTCATCCCCGAGAGATGCCCTGCCAGGACAGAACTCAGAACTCAACTGTTGACTGTGGAATATGGTGTGCTTGTTCACCATATGAATAGGGAAATCTGAAGTTGTAATATTCTCCAGTAACAAAAATTTGGTAACTGCTTATTTTTTATAATTTCACTTTTTATGCTTATGCAGATCTAAAACGTAGGAAATATGCAAGTAAACAACTTCTATAAAACTCAAATTTGGATCCTTTGATACACAACAATATGCTTTGAATTATAAAAGGGTTGTTTTTCAGAATTAATGCGAGAAATATTTGAGCATCCCTCATAATTTAGATCATTAACCAGATAAAAATCCCTGTTTACCTATTGTTTATCTCAGTTTTAGCTTTTCTTCTCTTGCACTGATCATTTTCATACGTTTTAATTGTCTTTCTTGCTCTCAGCCCTCTTCAGGTGCCTTAGCATGTACTAACAGTTAAAAATTTTGCATCTGATTATCAACCATTTATGTTTCTTCTTCCTTATGGCCAGGCTCCTTTCTGTTTATATTCAGTTTCAAACACAGTCAACATTCTTCATATATAAGCTCTGGTGTAGTAAGCTTATCCATTCAGGAATTCCTTTGTTTAGTCATATCTTTTGCTGACTAAGACACGGCTAATGCCCATTTTTGTCTTCTCATTTATCCGTTTGAAATTTATGATGAAAATATAATTGAACCCGGTTTGTATATTTTGAATATTAAAATAACCTGTCTTGTGCTGGAGAGATCATATAGTTCAGACTGCTAAATCACCTTCCAGATGGGATACGTTCTTTTCTTCAGTCCAGTTATTAAACCCACATGCCTTGTGTGTCCCTTTGAAATTCCCTTCCTAGTAGGTATGTTTGATTGATAACAATGCCTTACCTCTTTTCATGATCCTTTCTCTCAGCTGCAAGGTCGCATCTATTTTCAACCAGCACCGTTTCTGAGATTTCCATGGAGCTTAGGAGAATCACTCTTTGCAGGTGGCCTTGTAACACCCATCAGGACTTCCATAATTACCTTTCTCTTTGGAGATGAGTAATCCTAAGGGTTCACGGTTTTTAAACATTTTGTTCTGCCAATCCTTCGAATTGTCTACATCAGTTTTCCACAACTCTTATAACATCCTGTCTTTATCGTTCCTTTTTTTTTTGTGACTTTGGTAAGATAAGAGAATTAGTGTGAGTTATCCTAGTTGTGTCTGCATTGAAAAAATGTAAGCCTTCGAATATGTATACAACCAAGGCCATCTATTTGCATTGCTGTCTATAATGTAGAATGTTTTCTTATCTGTTACTGTCATTAGTTACTGCTCATAATTAAACAGTACTTTGAAAGTGTTTTATATATTGTTTTTCCAAACATATATATAGTACAGTAATGTCTGTTTAGAATAAACATGAGCCATTGGTATTGTCTTAATTACCATTCGTCATATTGACCTTCATACTGCATGTTGCATGGATTTTTCTGTAAATAATATACACAAATTGGGTAACATAGTACATAATTAGAAGGTGCCTTAGTCATTACCTAGTCATTAGACTTCAAGCTTCAGATACAGGCAGATCGGATATGGAGTAAGACGTCAAAGCAAGAATAATTGACAGCTTGAAAACATACTGATAGGCATGGAGTAGATCACAAGAGGCTGTGGCCTTTCTCTTAACATTCGCTTTTGGTTTTTGAGGAGAGAATTAAAATTTCAGGTCTGTGAACTGCATATGATAAAGGAATTTAAGTAGATTTTTTTGTGGAATCTTTTGAAGGCTCAGATGAAGGCTATGCAAAATGCTTGCATTGTGTGCTTTCAGGTTTGAATCACATCCTTATGTACTACTCTGGGAGGCTTTTTACTTCTATGGAGATATTACCATATACATAATTCATGCAATTTTGAAAAACGCATCATAATGATATTTTGTTGAGAGTTTCAGTAATGATTCCACCTGTTGATATTTGATAAAAGAATGGAGTTTTTCGCAGCATAATCCTCCTATCCGTGTAAGTTGCTCCTGAGTTACAGGAATACCGTGGAAAGTTCAGTTTGTATAATTGGAAGTAATCACTTCATTGTTCAGTGCTTTTCGTAAATCATTTTAGTTATTGAAGGCCAGCAAATTGGCAACTGCTTAGTTTCTTTTTTCTTAATAAAATTAGCAGATGTATTAAGGTGTCTTGGCAGTTCTGTTTTACAGTATAACTTTTGAAAGTGTTTAGCTTTTATCGTTTATGACGAGGAAGCCCTAATTAATAGTGTTTGATATATAAGACAGATGAAGGAAATCTCATAAAATGCTATTGTGAAAGTTTTCGACACTGGAAATTATACTTCAGGTAGTCAGGTTACAGATGGGAAAGGTGAATAAACTTAGTACTATAGGCTATTGTTTTTTAAGTGCCTTTGGGTCACTACAGATAAACAAAAAAAAATTTTCCATTTTTATCTTTTTGTCTTCCTGTTTATTGGATGTTTTAAGTACGTATGTAGGTTAATGTATAATAGTTATGTAAATATTTGTGTCAGTGTTCAAACTACTTTTCTTATATACTATATAACCCTTCAAGAATATTGTTTTCTTTGTTTCACTACTGGTGTGATCTTCGCTCCATCATTTTTACAGTATTTTAACTTGAACTATCGTGTAAAGTTATGGAATTCTTTAACCACCTTATTACCACATAGTAGCTGAGACGTATTGTTGCTGCACCAGTGAATTTTGAAAAAGGAAATCATTGTATTGCAGTAACCGGAGAAATTACCATACATGCTTATGCTTTGAAATATTGTATCATGATTTAAACAATATTTCCTAAAACTGCATCAGTGATCATAGCAGAAACAGACCAGAAGAATTAACCTTTCGTTTTAATAACTGCCATACCAACTAACCAGGAGAAATAAAGCACAATTTCAGAGCACAAAATGCAACCAAGATCTGAACATCTTTCAGGTAAACTTAAAAAGAAATCCCAAAATCCAGAAAGTCCTGGATGATAAATAATTTCTGCTCCAACAACATCAGATATCATTTCTTTGTGACAACTGAGAAATCCATCTGTATTTGAACTTTAGTGTACCTGGGAACTGATTTTTTATTTTGTCATATATAGCCCTTCATATAGTCACCGTGTTGTAGCAAATATAAACTCTACAGAAAAAATTGATATCGAGCATAGAGCCCAGTTGGCAGTGTACTATGGTTTTTATAGGCTAGTTTTATCCTGGATCATTATGAGATTGATAAAAATATATAGACCATTCAGAGAACATTCCTTCTGGTCAGCTTGAGGAGAGCTATGAATGTTAAGTAAGTGGTCTAGTTAAACTTGAAAAATAATAATAGTAAGACATGAAGATCAAGAAGATGGAGCAGTGAATGTATGGATAATGGAGCTATGGAAGTGGTTGATTTGTTTAGGTAATGAGGCGTAAATGTAACGGGGTGGTAGGAAAAGAAAATAGGTGAAATAAGAAAAGTGTTGGGCTCTATGTGAAATATTAAGAGGCGGATTGTGTAGGAATGTATCAAGGAACTGTTGATCAGCTGTCCATTGTGGGGTTGAAATATGACATAAGCAATATCTCTCCTAATCGACTGATTATTTTATCCAAACCGAAGGCCATGATTGAATTCAGGCAAGACAGATGCACAGTTTCCCTTGGAAGTAAGTTATTCCCATGGTATGGTGAATTCGATATAAAGTTACATTTGAGATTCGCTGTGCCCAGAACCATCAAACACTAATGAAGAATCTTTAATGATTCAGATTTCATAAACTTGAGCTGTAAATTTTGTTTGTTCACCGGTTATTTGAGGTACAACTATTGCAATATTTTGCTCCTTTTATAGTACCCAAATGGTTATTTTTACTTTATTTTTTTAGTTTATGTTTTTCCAAATTCTACAGAATCCCAGAATTAATGTCTGTAGAGCTTTAAATGATTCATATGACCTTAGCTTTTGTTGTCACAAATTGTTCTATTTTGCTTGCTCGTAAAGTCAGTAGTATGCTATATTTATTTTATCTTTTTATCATAGAAATTGCTGCTCTCGTTTCCATGAATTTTTAGTGGTGTAATGGTGGATATTTTTAGGTGAATTCTCTCTTGTAATTTGTTAAGATATGTACTTGATGAAGGAATAGGTATGCCGAGTTTTGGTTCTGTATGGGTGGTGGGTGGATTGATATAAACCAGTTGAATGCATTAAGGTAAATAATTCCTTGGTTGAACCTTTCATTTTTATTTTTCTTGCTCCTATTTGCTACATCTCTTTGTGTATAGAAAATTCTTACAGCTAACATTTGGAAGATCTTGAATAGGGCTTAAAGTATGGTTCTCCTTCTGTAGAGATTGGCCTCAGATAAAGCATAATTTTTACGTTGATATGGTAGTTGGGGATTCCAGAATTAATCCAATCTGACTATTGGAGTCAGATTAGACTTACCTGCTTGTCAGCGAATCGGCCTTGAACAATGTCAATTGATTCTTGCCACACCGACAACTATAGTGAATATTTTGACATGGCCTGGTGTACTTGTTGTGTAATTCATGTTATCTTGAAATGTATTACTAAACTTGCATAGTATGTTCGCCTCGTAATGCCGAAGGTGATGCGATTGGTCTAGTCGTTGATACCCTCAGAAGTCTGCAAAACAAGGAAAATAATTATTTGTAAGTACACTGGGATTAAAACCTAATGAAAACAATTCCATCTACTTTCTGATTAACTGTACTTTCCTTGCCACATTAGTCAAGAATGCATTTTGATAGATCAGAATATATAATCATGTTTTGATTTTTTTAGCATTGTCAGTTTTGGAACCCAGCGTTGCTTATTCTTCGACTTACACTATGAGCCAACTCAGGAGAAACTGCACTGGATATCATTGTTCCCAAATTTTTTATCGATTCAAATTCATTAATACTTTCTCCATCTAACGTTGTTTTGTCCCTATGTGCATACTCTGTTCTTAGTCCGTGTTCCTTAGATTTATCTCGAGTTCAATCTCTCTAGATATATGGTGTATTCTGGTAAGCAAGCTTTGTAAATACTTTGGTGTTTTGCAGATTAAAACAGCATAATCTGCATATTCTAATTCTCGAGTTTCTATCATTATGCCACTTCACCTATTTTTTTTTATATAGTCCATGAGAAGGGCAAACTGCAACAATAAAACAACATTCCCTCGTAGCACCCGACTATTTACGGTAAATTCTTCTGACAAGACCCCCATCAAAACTTTCCATAATATTGGTCTAAGGCAGTGATCTTCAAACTGTGGGCCATGGCTTAGTTTTCAGGTAGGCCACGGACATTTAACTAGATTATAACAAAAAATAAATTAACTATATAAAAAATAAGAGAATAAAATAAAAAGAAAAGAAATAAAAATCTGAAACTTCAGTGTAAAGACAAAGCTCTAATTCATTTTGTTGACTCATTGTGTGCCTTCATTGCTAAGATCCAGAACTGGGTTAGGAAAATTAATGCCGGTAATTTTGCAGTGTTTGAGAATTTTTGTGAAGTTGCTGAAGGTGAAAAAGAACTAGATCCTTGTCTCCAAAATGAAATAATCAACCACCTTCAAAATTTGGGTCAAGAATTTTCCAGATACTTCCCTGATCTTGAATCCATAGATCTGTCGTTTATAGCAGATCCATTTAATATTGAGCCAGATTCTGTGCCAGACCCTGGCCAAGATGAATACTTGGAAATGAAATTTGATTTTGGTGTAAAGTGTTTGCAAAAAGAGCTCTATGTACAGGAATTCTGGGCTCAAATAAGTGCATCAACCCTAGAATTGGTAAGCGTGCACTAAAAACACTTCTACCTTTCTCCTCCACTTACGTAAATCAGGCTTTTCTACCTTACTTCAAATCAAAACAAAAGCAAGAAACCGCTTAGAGGTGGAGGATGACATGCAATGTGCCTCGTCCACAATTCTCCCCCGATTTGATAAGCTTGTAGATGTGAAACAAGTACATCTCATTAGCTGCCTTACCTGAGTTAGTGATTACCATGAACAGCAGAGAAAGTTGCGTTTTATGTTTATCTTTTGGCCATGTTTCAAGCCGTAAGGTTCAGTACATGAATTTTATTTACAGTAATCAAAGTTCAGTCG
The DNA here is from genome assembly GCF_040412425.1 of Macrobrachium rosenbergii. Lineage (NCBI taxonomy): Eukaryota > Metazoa > Arthropoda > Malacostraca > Decapoda > Palaemonidae > Macrobrachium > Macrobrachium rosenbergii. The sequence goes on along the minus strand of NC_089765.1, from coordinate 42,652,490 downwards.
TTGATTTCTGGATTATTAAATTTAACTCTCATGAAAATTTCTTAGATACATTTACCATATAATGCATTTATGAAAATTCTCTTTGAACATGTTAAGAAAATGTAATAAAAGTTTCTTAAGTACCTGGTATTGTATGTCTTATTGTGAACATAATTTATATGCTAAATCTGAAGGGCAGTAGGCCATGAATATTTGGAAATACCTAAAGTGGGCCATGGTCTTAAAAAGTTTGAAGACCACTGGTCTAAGGACACTGTCAAATGACTTTTTGTAACAACAAAGCCACCCTGAAGGGATTTTCAAATTCGCACACTGCTGTGTAATATGTCTTGATACAAACATTTGAACTATGTAACTTTCCTTTTCTAAAATCGGCTTGTTCACCTCTAAAGAATTTATCAGTTTCTTTCTCCATTTCTTTCGTGAAAAAGCATACTGAACATTCTCATTACAACCAATGCAAGTACAGTTCCCCTATAGTTACCACATTCAGTCAGGTCACCTTTCCTTTGTACCTTTGTGCTGATTTCTATTCAAGCTGTTTCCACATTCCATAGTCTGCTAAACAACCAAGTTGATTTACGATGTGATTGCAGTTTCAGCTAAAATCACATCTGCGATTATTTTATCATAACAAATTGTATTCGATCCAGTATTGTCTTTTTCTTATTCTGATATTATGGACCCATTCCTCCTTTGAGAGGTATTTTCCCTTTTTTTTCACCCATAGATATTGATAATTATGTGGTCTACCCTAAGTGCAGTCATCTCTCTGTTTGTTCAGATGTACTCTCGTTGGATCTTCGTTTAATTTTATAAACTAGACTTGAGTACTTAGTACATTCTACTTTTTGTTCTTCATTTTCTGTCTGAAATGTGTCTACATTTATAATTTGCTTTTCTATTTATTGTATTCTAGGTTTGTGTTACCCTATATCTTAGTACTTGTTTTCCGGGTGATTGATATAAATTTCCTGTAGTTAAACCAGGCCTCATTGATTGTCTGCTCCTCCTCATATATGTTTTGTAGAACCACAGATGTATTTCGACATTCATTTGCAAAAGGTATTCAATATTCCATCTTCAAGAAGTTTTACTGTATTAAACCTCATTACTCTATCTCCGCTTTTTGCAAGGTGCTCTTGACTTCAACTTTGGGTATTGCAACATTAAGTTGTTGATCACTGCCGATACCTGCTCCTCTGAAGTTCTTTAAAAGTTAAAGTTATTTATCATTATGCAGAGTTCATGGGGAAAGGAGTAAATACCTTACCTCTAGATAAAGAGCTAGATGATGTTCTGGGTATGTAGGATTTGCAACTCTCTGGCTTCCCATTCCTGCGTTCGTCGTTAGAGCCAGGAACAAAAGGGAGCTTAGACAGAAAGGGTATGTGAATACTGGCAGGTTATTCTGTATATTGCAAGAGAGAAAGAAGAAAGTTACTTGGCTGTAAGATATTGATTAATAATTAATACTACGGATTAATTTTGCAAACGCCAACAAAAAATGTATTGAAAAGTAAAATGAATCACATAGTTTTTTCAGGTTTCAACAGAAAACATATCCATGTTAATTGCGTTGCAATTTTGTGCAAGCTTGTATAATTTTTTTTACACGAAAGTTTCGTTTTACTGAGGATATAAACTATATCGAAAGTAACAAATGAAGAAGCATTCATTTTACTGATTAATGCGAAACCTTTGGTGCGTTTAGGAGAGAAATGTTTCTTTTAAGATAATTTAGTACGCACACCACTTACTTAAGTGAATTCTAAAGTATTCTGTTGACTGTTTTGAGATTTTTGTTTACATAAATTTTATAGTGCATTAAAGTAACTTTTCAAGATATTATTACAAATATTTCTCAGCATTAGCATACGTTCACTTATGGGATGTTGGTAGCCTTTCTTACTTACCGCTGAGAATACAGGAACGATGGCAGCCTGAAGACAAGATGTAAAGACGGCGTTGATGGCTGCCATGATTATCATCTTTGGGTTTGGCACCATAAAGAAAGTTATACATGCTGCTGATAAGAATCCATTGTAGCCCCAAACGCCTGCATACACCAACGTGTAGGGCGCTGATGAAACTGCTAATGCTGTAATGAAAGACATTCTTCATAAAAATATCTCTCTCTCTCTCTCTCTCTCTCTCTCTCTCTCTCTCTCTCTCTCTCTCTCTCTCTCTCTCTCTGTTGAAATATCATATCCCTAATGTGGAATCCAAATGTAACATGATTATAAACAATATAGGTTTCTGAAGGTTAAAAGTTAAACACATTGTACCTGGAGTGTTTTGCGTTTCTATGATTTATGTACCTTAAGAAATATTCTTTCCGTCATCTAAACGCACTTCCTTTCGTCAGCGGAAAAAAAAAGGCCTAGAGTGTTTTAAAGTTAATAGAAAAGGAAAGTGGATGCATTGGTACCTAGTGAGGTGATTGTGAATGGGTAGTGAGTGTCAGAATGAAATGGTAATAGGAATGGGGAGGACAGTAAGTCGTTATCCCCTTTAGGCAGATAGTGCCATCATTGCGCCTCCTGCGGTGAACTAGAGTCATTACTGAAAGGTGTTTGTAGCGTCCCTTCGGCCCCTAGCTGCATCCACTTTTTAGCCTTCTACTGTACACTTCCTTTCTTCCATCTTGCTGTCCAGCCTCTCTTAATTTTCAATTAATGCAGCTGTGGAGTTTTCTCCAGTTTTTACCTTTAGAGCCTTGTACTTCTTCTTATTTATGTTGTGGATGCCATTGTCCAACTGCAGTGGAAATTGAAATAGAAAAGCAAGTTGGAGGGTACGGGGTGAAATTGTTATAAATATAATTAACTGTATTAAACTTAAAGAACGGTACAAAACTCGTTAGTGATAAAACACAGTTTGTGTTTACGAGCTCCGAGAAAACATTGTTCACTGTAAATTTAATTTTCATAATAAAAAGGTGGTGGTGTTCTCATGTTGAAGTATAATAGTACGTTTTGTAGAATGTTTAAAAACATCAAATAAATTGGCAAGAAGGGAAATTTCTTAATTTTCACATAATTTTTAGAAAGGCAGTAGATATATAATATATATATATATATATATATATATATATATATATATATATATATATATATATGAAATTAAGTTAAATTTCGCATTGAGAATTGGACTAATATTCGCTTGCGCAACCGCTACTTCTCGTGAGAGACAAATTAATTTCTATCACCGTTCGAATTTTATCCCAGTGCTTCCTGATGTCATAACATTTACAGTTAATTTTGTATTCCTGTTTTGTACAGATGACATCATTTAACGCCATCGGAGTATCACGGGATGAAATCATACGATTGGGATATCTATGGTTTCAATTTGCTTGAACGTCATTTGCCATCATCGGAACCTCAAGTTGGGATGCGTGAGTTTGATAAGGAAATGAGGAAAACGTATTTTATATATATATATATATATATATATATATATATATATATATATATATATATATATATATATATATATATATATATATATATATATATTTAATATTACTGCTGTTCGCCCTCGATGTATTTAAGTGTAGGAATATTAGTCAGATTGACCTCGACAGAGAACATCTCTGTCCCGCAGGTAGGCCAGGCAATTCAAAATAACGATCACAGCAGAGACAGATGGCACCCGTGCATAGGCTGGGTAGTTCAAAAAACAAAATATGCCTATGGCATTAGGGACCTAAACCTCAGAGAGGGTTTTCACTCAATAGTCTCTAGTAATGGTGGCCTTAAGCTATCTTTCCCTTTACTCTATGCATTCGGCAATGTCTTTGTCAAGGTCGGAGTGCCTGGGGCGGCGTGTCAAGAGGCTGCCTCACCTTGCGGGAACGCGAGCGAGGTCAGAGAGAGACAGACCACAAACGAGGAAGTACGCCGCGTAGCATGCCGGAACGGTCTTCTTTGTTCCTTTACTCGACTTTTGCTCCTACGTCTATATTAATTAGTGAATTGGGAAGACTGCTAGTATCAAGACTCCTGAGGTCCGTTGTATGCGCAAACGACTCGACGTTCAAGGTAAGTCCGATTCTTGTTAAAGCTTCGTCGATTGACTAATAACTTTTCTGTATTTCTGTTTTCTTTGTTTCATTCTCCAGCCACCACTTACGGGATATGCTATTACGAAGTCTAGATTAAGCCAAATTATTATATTGTTAGCGTTAGCCGAATTGTCCCTTAAGTCTCGGGGATTTAGGCAAGCAAGTAATTTTTAATACTCTGGTATTCGTTATGCCTAGCGCTCACTGTTTGGGGAGAACCGTTGTGTTTTTTGTATTTAATACCATCTTAACAAGTTGAGATTTTTCTGCGTCCGCAGTTGGTGACGTTTATCATACAGTCTTTATTCCTTGAATATTCTTTGTTAAGGTTAATTACCCTTAACTGGCGACCTTTGATTAATTAACGTCTGTCTTTGAGGTTAACTCTTGGCTTCAAGAGACAGGTTACGTGTATTCTTGGCCTGCAGGGCCATGCAACTTTACGTAAATTAACCAATAACTGATCAGCCAAGACACACGTAACAATATATATTATAATACACACAGGTGGAAGAGGTAGATGAGGAATTTGTTTAATTCTCTGATAGGTTCATAGGCACGACAGTTAATGAATTTGGGTTTAGGAGGGTAAGAAGACAACAGGTGTACTAGTAGGATAAGGAAATGAGTGTGTTTGGTGAGGGAAAAGAAGATTATATGCTGGTGTTCAGGAGGGTGGATACCGTAATCAAGCGAGAGAAAGAAGCAAGGTACAATAAATTGTGGTGGAAGAATGGAGCGGTTTATTTGTGTAGGTATTTTTCAATAAATGTAGTACATCTTGGTAGAATGAAGAAAGATTGTAGTCACAAAATAGGTGAAACAAGGAAGGAATGTTGCAGGTTGTACGCAAAAGTTCAGGAAGAGACATATTGTCCATGGAAGTCTTAAGTGTCAGTGCATTATGTGACCCTTAAACCAACTAATTTATGCAAGGTACTTTAATTTAGGGCAGTAAGGTGTGGGTGCATGCAAATAAAGAAAAAGTTGAAGCTGTTGAGATGAAATATTTTCGCATTAAGTATGGAAAAAAACTGAAACTGAGATACGTAGAAATGGCAAGAAGGGTCGCATGGATGAAAGAGTAGAGGACAAGTGGCAAGTGAGGAATCTATAATTTGAAAGTGTCGGCAGGGATTAAGAGAGGAAGGTCTAGGAAAGGGGGCCCATAATATCAAGGAAGTGTGAATGTAGATGGAATAGAGGATGAATGACTCGTGTGCGTGTTTGTGTGTGTTTAGGTATTTGACAGACAAATCAGTCAAACTAAATTTGTTGTTGTTGCAAATCGGTTATTTAGTGTTTTGAAGTACATTTGTATATCATTACCGAATTCTATGGGCTTGATTGCCTCCATTTGCGAAAATCTTATTTTTTCATGCTTGCTTAGACTGTTAGCTTTGGGAATATAACCCATTTGAGTCTGGTCTTCCTGGTGCTGCTGTGAGATTGCTCGTACGAATTAGTATATGCTCGAGGAATTTGTACCCGTTTTCTCTACTTTGTAAAGGCAAGAGAACTTTTTAAAGGGGGTGACTTTTTACTCGTTTTTGCCAGTTTTAGTTTTGAATATCATTTACGTTTGTATTTTCTGTTTATGCTTGGTTAGCTTTAATAATCTTGCGTTCCATTTATATTTTCAGTTTCTGTCTTTCTTATTATTTGTATTATACACGTTGTTCAGTAGTAAGAAAATGCATTTCATTGTATTTTCAAACCACATGACCCCTTCTACATTGGCTCCTAGCTGTATGTTAGGTGTGATACACAGCGAAAATTAATAAATGATATTAATGATACACACAGGAATTTTTTATAGTATGAGTTTACAAATATTAAAGTGCTGTAACAAGATTTAGTGTGATAGTTTCCTTGGCTTCCTCTCTTACTATGAAATTAACTGGCTGCAGATTTGACAGGAATCTGGAGCAGATCGATAAATGGTGTAGTTAGCAATGTGTGATGCTGAACTCATGCAGAAATAAGACGGTATTGATTACCTGGTCTCGTGAAAAGTTGTTACAGTATTATGAATACTTGACATTGCAAATAACTGCCTTTGTCTTCGCACTTTATTTTGTCCGGGTATTTTATATAATTATGTGTGTGTACCTTTATAAGTATATTTATGTATATACACACACACACACACACACACACACACACATATATATATATATATATATATATATATATATATATATATATATATATATATATATATATATATATATATATATATATATATATGGTCAGAATTGCTCCACTTATTGTCAGACAATGAGTGACAGTCATCTGGTTTAAGCAAAGCGAAGGAAAGATTGTCGTGACTATGCCATAAAATGCAGGTTTGAGAGTAACCCAGTAGGCCTATGTGTGATCCAGAATTGTACCAGAAATGGTTTCTCGTAAGTTATGGTCAAGTTTATCCATTTTCAGCAGAAGCATAAACTCTGAGCCACAGCTCTTGGGTATAATTTTGCCATGTTAGGGTCTTTTCCAGAGATGATCAGCCTCCTATTTCTCCATGTAAGCACGTCCACGATCATTGTTGAACCAGGTTTTGTTTTTAAAACAATAATTTAACACCCAAAAAGGAATTTGCCTGTTAATTGTGACAATACTGTCGTTTTAAAGTAACAATAGGCTCAACTTTTTATACATAAGTGACCAGTTGGGAAGTGGAAGATCACTCAAAATTCCACTCAATATACTTGAGATCTAATGTACATCTTACAGAAGTAGGTTGACCCATAAAGGACAACTCGCTGACTTTTAATCATTAAAGAGATTATGTGTAGGTTCGCAGAAAATATTGCAGAATTTTTATTAATGTATTAAGATCATCATAATATATATTATATGCATGTATAGAACGTAAAGAAAGTAGGCTGAAGTGAAAAGATGTCATTAATTGGACTTCTTACCTTCACTTTATGCGTGATGTTCATGAATGTCATATGCATTTTATTATTACGTAGTTAGCAGTATTATTATTATTATTATTATTATTATTATTATTATTATTATTATTATTATGGAACAAGTATAAAAGTCTAATGAATATTGAAAGAAGCTGTCGTAAAATAAAATGTTAAGTTAAAAAAAAAATTAAAAGACGGGGATTAAAACAAAAAATAAGTAACGGTAACTTAACAAATAGTTATGTATATACAAAACCAGGAATGAGTGTCGCAAAATTCAGACGGAAACACTGAACTGTAAAGGTATGGTGTTTTTTTTTTTTTTTTTTTTTCCCCGTTAACTTACCTGTAAATGTCGCAAGAAGACCACCCAGGTATGAGGCTGCAGCAATCATTGGAGAGCAGATTACCAGTCCAATTAGGATTAAAATGGAACATGCAATGCTCTCAACTGCGTAGACTTGTCCTACTGTGAGAAGTGTGCCAAGCCAAACCTGTGGGGATAGGAACTCTTAGTCTCTTCAGAATTAGATAAATTTTTTTTGAAAGATTGTACATTTAACCAACAGTTAACCTCAAAATTAGACCTAGGGATCATCATGTAAAAGTATTTACACCTGTAGATATATAAACCTCAAAATTAGACCTAGGGATCATCATGTAAAAGTATTTACACCTGTAGATATATAAATCCCTCGAGTTTGCTTATGCTTTGCATTTTATATTATCCCTCTTCTGGTATTTCAGTAGTTTGGGACCTGGTGTCATTTATAGCTCCATAATAATGTATTTTTACACCCTTGCCAAGAAATATATATTTTGATATAGATAGTTACTAAAAGACTTCGTGTGATGTCTTATGCGAACTAACGTAGGCTCTCTTCCTTGTGGTTTTATTCCTCTGGTTTTAATGAAGAACGGTATGTTTGTTGTTAGGGTTGGGATGTATTTATTTCAGTCTTCAATTTTTGCTTGCGCGTTGTCATGCTCTCTTTCACTACAGTACATCAGTGACTTTGGTTATGATGTTAAATTTAGGTGACCTAATTTGATTTGGTTGACGTTTTGATAAATTGTGTGTTGTTTTGAAGGAATTAGAACCTTAGGACTCAAGTGTCATAACGATTTAGTCTTATTTCCTTGCATACTATTATATTTGTTCATTATTTATCAGTTGCCCGTAGTAATTGTGGTACTTGTTAGGTAATCGGCGGTGGTGAGCTGCAGACTGTGCAGAAGGGCCAGCAGCGTTGTTGCTGAAAACGGGAAGACTAACTCCCAGCGCCATCTGTTTTAAGGGGAAGAAGCATATTTGTAGGCGTATGTGCATCCTTAAACACACCAAGAGGGTATTTATTTTTACACTGGAACAGAGGGAGTTGAAAGCAACCTACCTGATCCCACTGGATAGTTGCAGATACTGGGGTTTCGGCCCCGGACGTAACGTTGACTTGTTCTGTAACGTTGTTGATTACAGCAACAGCATTTTGGATAGGTTCTTCGGCGTATCCTTTTGCTCTCAAGCATAAAAATATGATGGAAGTGGATATATTGAATGGCAGCGTGTAACCAGGAAGATTGTGCTTGCTTAACAGTGCCCCTAAGCCGATGCTCACGCACACGCTGGTGTAATTAAAAGTTAAGTGCAAAGTATGAGCTTTTAAGATTTAAAATAATTATTGATAACTTATTTTGTTGGAGTGGTTGTCAGTCTACGCCATATGATTATTTTTTTATAAAGTACTTTGTATATTTGCTGAAATGGTAATTAAAATGGTAGGCATTTCTAAATTTCTTCAGTATTCAAGACATGTAAAGATGTGTCTGAACTCAGTCACAAATAATTATAACAAATGGATAAGGAACTACACTATTTTCATTGTTGTTATAGGTTAATTATCCTGTTTTCTTTTGAAAACACAAGTCGTTAAGTTACTATTGAACATTCCGTGTCTTGAAATCATGGTTATTATGTTTGGTGTCTAATAATTCCATAAAGATGTATTCCGGGTGCTAGTATTTTACATAGTTGTCTGTGGTTTACATTGATTTGATGCAAGGTGGGTTGTTGAACTCAGTTAATCTAATTTATATGATGTGCGAAAAAGATTTCATCGTCTTAAGAGCCGGAATTACAATTGTTATTAAGGGATGAATGTGTTTATGCCAGTGAACATTCATGGAATGAATGTACGACTTTAACAGAGTTGTTAATTCCTGAGGGACTTTATTCTTAATTGCTTTTGTAGTAACCTCACCCCCAAAGGTAAAATTTGGCCTCCTAACCTTAATAGATACTCAGTGGTACATTTGACTTTTACTTTATTGAAACCCGAGTAACTTAAGATGCTCTTGAGTGGCTGAGGGCAGATACCTGAAAACGGTGGTCATCATCATGTAGAGCCAAATGTCAGTGTTGAACGGCTTGGTGAAGAATAATGGATACAACGACGCCGTCACAGTGCCTACCAAGACTGGGCTGAAGTTGGTCAGCCCTGCTCTAATGGCACCGTCATCTTGATGAGTAAACTGTGTGAAAAAAGTTCAGCGTTTAATTGGACAGGTCATGGGAGGTGATAGTAGCGATTAAGTTTAAAAAACTTATATAAGTGCCAGCAACGATAGACAACGGGAATTGATTATCCAGTCTCTCTCTCTCTCTCTCTCTCTCTCTCTCTCTCTCTCTCTCTCTCTCTCTCTCTCTCTCTCTCTCTCTCTCTCAACCAATCAGATTTTCCTCTCTGTTTGATTTTGGGCTCTTTGTCTCTCTCAGCGCTTGTGTTATAACTTGCAAAAGGTGTACTGTAAGAAGGTGATTGATTTGCAACTTCAGCTGCTAAGTTGCAGTCGGTTTATGTCTTCAGGTATTGGCTTTAATTTCAAAAATACCTGTTGTGTAAATTCATTACGTCGCCTCAGAGTGCAATACTATTGTGTATGAATAAGGTCAGTGCTCCTGCATAAGTATTAAGGTGATATTACAGTGCAGTAATTAAGATATTTTGTCCCTTATCCTTCATGTTTACGATGTAGGCAACGCTATACCTTGAATCATGCTGTATCGTTAACAGACTAAAGGGAGACACGGTTCAAAGACCGAGGTCAACACAGTCAAGACTTACTTGAGGGCATTTTGAAGGAATCAGAGAAAATCGTAGCTTTCGGAGGAACTTTGGAAAAGTAGTCACATCAAACCACCATAGCCGAAGCCATAGCTGTGACAAAATGGAGATGTGGTTTGATGATGAAAGGGCAAGGTTTATATGGACTTGAAAGGAAAACCTTATAGTTGGACACCATTGAAGAATTTGGATGTTGAGAAAATGATTTCAGAAGTCATGAAATAGTTGTATATACAATAGAAATATTTTGGGATTCATTTGAAGCATTGGAATGCGATGGACTGTATGTAGCACCTGTCAATTTACATTTTCATTATAATTATATATATATATATATATATATATATATATATATATATATATATATATATATATATATATATATATATATATATATATATATATATATATATATATATATACAGTGTATATATATATATATATATATATATATATATATATATATATATATATATATATATATATATATATATACAGTGTATGTATATATATGTGTGTGTGTCCAATCATAATTACTGCTTGTGGACATAGCAGTGAAATTTGCAGCTAACGGGAAAAGAAAACATTGTGACTACATGTAAATTTAGTATTGATGGTATAAAGTTGAATACTTGTAATTAATTAAAGCATGTTCAAAAACAAACATGAGATACAAGTTACGTGCACAGTTTAAGATAACCAAAGGATTTTTTTTTAGTGACGAATCTTGAGAGTTGACATTTGCATAACTGCAAATGATGTCCTCAGAATCTCAAAAGGATTAATATCTTTGGGAGTTAATCAAGTGAAAGTTTTGTATCTTGCTATTTGTTAATACTAATTTGTAAACATTAAGTTAGTTCAAAGAACCAGGTACCCCTTTCCCAATTAATTGGGTTCTTTGAAGTGTGTACATATTCATAGTGTACAACCTCTGTTAATATTGTATCTGCATCATTTTTCACTGGTGTGTATACTCAGGAACGTGGTTCTAATACATAATGAAGTAAGGTCAGCAGTAAAATGTTCCGCTTCATGTTTTAGTTTTATGAGCGTTATTTTATCAGCAAAAACTTTTGACTGCCTATCTACAGACTTTAGTGTGAACCTAGGGTCAGGGTGCGGGTTTTTAGTACATAATGAAATTAAGTATACCTTAGTTTTACCAGACCACTGAGCTGATTAACAGCTCTCCTAGGGCTGGCCCGAAGGATTAGACTTATTTTACGTGGCTAAGAGCCAATTGGTTACTTAGCAACGGGACCTACAGCTTATTGTGGAATCCGAACCACATTATAGCGAGAAATGAATTTCTATCACCAGAAATACATTCCTCTAACTCTTCATCAGCCGGCCGAGGGAATCGAACTCCGGCCCATCGAGTGACAGTCTGAAGCTCAACCGACTCAGCCAATGAAGGACTACATAATGAAATGATAATGTCAGCACTAATTTGTTGAAATGCCAATGTGTTAGAGCTTTGAGAAATGTATATGTAGAAAATGAAAGTTATACCTCAAAAGAACTATTTCAGTGAATAGAATAAGCATGATGATTCTTCACCCCATTCTTTGAATAAGAATGCAAATTTTTAGGGGCAAATAGAGTAGTTTATTTACATTTTAGTGCAAAAGAGTTATTACTATGAGCCTTTTGTCTCCAAATGGACGTCGATGTTGAAAAAAATATTTATGTAACATATCAAACATAAGTTCTCATGAATAGAGTGCCATTTTAGCCCATCAAGTGTGGGGTGATTTGGAAGATTAAGTCATTTACTAAATTAAGTGGAAGCTCTTTGTGTGTAGATTATGCAAGCGGTAATGTAAAACATAGCCCATTGTGGAACAGAGGCAATAAGGGCAAAATGGAAACTTAAAATTATTGTCCTGTAATAGGAGATTTGTGGTGTCATATAAGAAGGGTATGTATGGTTTTATTGTAAGACAATGCTTGGCTGTAAGAAGACTTTTAATGCAGATGAGCATCACTTTTGTTTATTTGTAAATACAAAATTTTATTAATTTGTACATAACCATTATTAATTATTGTTAACTAACATTATTGAAAATCGAAGATGGAATAGAAAAAGTTATTAAAAAGGTAGTGGTAGAAATATTAATCATAACAGAAATACTAAGTTAGCTCTGGTACAAGAAACAACTAGATTGCTGGTGGAACAGGTTAATAGAAGTTTATACGTTACTGAGAAGGAGCCCTTTCTTAAATACAAGTATCTTTGTTACACAATTTGAAATATCTTTGATGCACAAGGAGAAATGAGCAAATCATGGTTTCCAGCTGTGCATGAATTTACTTCGCAAATCAGCTTTATGATTTTTTATAAATTCAGGTTTCAGACACAAAACATCCTTCTATTACGAGAGTTAATTCAGAACAATTGGAAAACAGCCAGGTAACTTAGGAAACGGCAAGGAAAGGGCATCTTCTGAAGCACTACTAATCAGTACTACCTCGTTATCCTTGTGATTCCGGGTGTGATGTCTCAGTGGGATCTTGAACACTTCTCGTGTGTACCCTGTATATTATCTAATATATATATATATATATATATATATATATATATATATATATATATATATATATATATATAACGAAGATTAAGCCTAAAAATCGTTTGATATCGAAACCACCATACCTTGGGAATAACTTACTCTTAAAGGGAATTAAAATTGATGAGTATTCTGTCCCGGCCAGGATCCAAACAGTGGACTGTAGGTTTAGAAACAACGCCGAGTGGTCAAAGTTGCCCGTCTATCGTTGTTTCTAAACCCAAGGTAAGATGTAGACCCAAGGCCTAAGTAGTCAAAAGTCCGTTATTTATTGCTTCTTATACTAAGCCCCAGGTCCGAATCCTGGCCGGGCAGTAGCTCTTTATCAGTTGATGCCCTTTTTGGGGTAAGTTATTGCCAACGTATGTTGAAGTCGATATAAAACAAAATCTGTGATTTAGTATTTTAGTATATGTGAAAAAAATTTCATTTGTGTATATGTACATTACACTATATATGTGTGTGTGTGTGTATATAGCACACACACACTATATATATATATATATATATATATATATATATATATATATATATATATATATATATATATACTGTATATATACTTGTTTTTCTTTAACCTACTAGTTCAGCGTGGTAACTCAAGGAACATGAGCGGCATGTGTGGCCTTGTCTCTTCCACGGATCTGGTTTAGTCTGGATTTCGCCGCTAAGTGTGTCGACATTAATCTTACATTTGTAGGGGGTATTAATCTCCGTAGTCCCTTCACCCTTTTATAGCTTCTTCGTAAGAATCTTTATTTCGATGAGTAAGGACGATGTCAGGATCATGGAAAATGAATCTCTCCGTACTTCTAGCAATTGACTTAGGTATATAAGTTTTGGGTACTCGTGCAAAATGCATCACATTCACCGATCACTCGGTGGATTCCATGGTATTTCCGTAGTCATATTTTAAGTATGCAGATCAGATCGATACCACCATTCCTGCTTTTGATATCAGTGTTATAAGCAGCATTCCGTCAGTAGCGGTTATAAATTTTTTTTGATGTTGTGGAAAAGGAATCCCGCCCACAAAAAGTAAGAAATGTGTTATCATCGCAACGTTCTTGTAATTGTATTCAGAACACGAAAATGACTATGTCTTGTTGTTACAGCTAATTTCGATGATTGTGTATAATTATATATATATATATGTGTGTGTGTATATATATATATATATATATATATATATATATATATATATATGTGTGTGTGTGTGTGTATATAATATATATATATATATATATATATATATATATATATATATATATATATTATATATATATATATATATATATATATATATATATATATATATATATATATATATATATATCTTGTATTTCCTTGTAAGAGGTAACATCCACTACGACGTAGTAATATCTGACTTTTGGGGTCCCAGGTTAAAATGCTGGACAAGCACTGTTTAGGCTCTCTCTCTCTCTCTCTCTCTCTCTCTCTCTCTCTCTCTCTCTCTCTCTCTCTCTCTCTCTCTCTCTTGTCTAATTATGTTTTTAGTTAGTTACTGTACTATAGTAGTTTTTTAATTTTTTATCATATGCAAAGTAACATAGTGGCCTATGGGATTTATCAGGCTAATTCTTTTGGCCAACGGGAAAGGAGGGTTGAGGGAATTAACGAACGAATGAATAGTCAAGTGTCTTTTAATGAGAATAAGTTATGTGCATTGGCGAAGCTGAGACAGAATTTACAGTTAGGGAATAGTCCTGGAACGCTCTGATCTCGGAGGATTATAATTTTGATTTAGTAAGGGAGGGTGGAGGGGCTGTCCTGGTTAGTGAGGTAACCCCCTTCATGAACTGAGAAAATGTGCAAGCCTTTTTGAAATTATTTATTAAATGTTTAAGCCTTTTCAAAATTATTTTTTAAATACTTTTATTGACTAAAGTCATGAATTTATCTTTGAACCATGGCATTTCGAAGAACATTTTTTAAGATTTTTATAAAGATTTGATGGAATTATTTCAAAAATTTTCAGCCACCCTCAGTTTTGGGCTTCACTTTTGGCTCGTTAATTATTCTTTGTAGTGTTTGGTTAGTAATATTCACAGAGACCGTTCCATTTTCGTAATTAAATGCAACATTATTTCTACACTTCAGTTGTAGTCTGGTAAAAGGTAAGACATGAACAAACAAAAATTTGTGGAACTATCTTATCAAATCGTCATATTCTTAAGGCATTTTGTCTGTCTTTGTTGCTTTGTTGTTAATCGTCATAACAAATAGCAGGCGAGGATTGTTAGATATCATTCCTAAAAGTATTGACATCAGGTATTGCAGTGATGTTGCTTATTTGCTTTTATTTTTGGTTTAGTGTTTCTGGTCACGAACAAGACGGTTGTCCAGTCAGGATGTCGTGCTGTTGTGATCGGAGAGTAAAGTTAAAATCTGCGCCTTCTGCAACTGTCTGTTCAGTACTAGAAAACGTATAATTGGCCCAGCTGCTTGAAAGGTGTGAGGTCCAGAGCTGCCGCCGGAACCCTCAGGCCATCCTCGCTTCAAAACAAAAATCTACACGACGCACCGAGACTCTCAATAAACACAGATCCAACGCTCCTGATTCAAACGATCTTATATGCATTTTTCAGAAGATACTTTATGCCCTTGTCAGAATTGTAATTACTAATGTATTTAAGGCATTGCAGGCTTTCCAACCATATGTATTTGAACTCTCTTCCTAATTTGTGTATAGAATTGTCAACCATTCTTCAGGTGTGAGAAAACACATCTGACTGTATATAGACGTCCCTCTGTTTTCCTATAATGTTAAATGCTACTTTTCTGCTCGCAAGAGTTCTTGACCTGTCAGAGATTTTGTGTCAGTGAATTAGAATACCTTTAACCTGCTTCTTACCCGCTGCCTCATTATACTTGTGACCCCAAAGATGACCGACCCAAATACAAGCCCAAAACAGAAGAATGTCCGAACGGCTTTTGTTCCTACCACTGAAGGTTTGGGACTGAAACCCAAAAATGTGAAAATGCTGCATGTCAAAAAACATGCATAAGGGTTGCAGCAGCATAAGCCTGCTTTCCCCTGACTTTTTTCCAGTTACAGGCAAAAAGACTCAACATGTTTTTTTCACTGTAGATGAAAGGTCAGATACAGAGTTCCTGGTCGACACCAGAGCATTCAAATCATTCGTGACCGCCAACCCGCACAAATGCATGGTGTCCACTGCCAGCGGAACCCCGCAAAAAATATATGGGAAAAGGACCATGAAAGTGTCTTTGGGCAGGAAGCAGTATAACTGGACGTTCGTCACAGCAGACATAACAATCTCATTTTTAGGAACAGATTTCCTAAAAGCCCACAACATGGTGGTAGATGTAGCAAAACAGCAGCTGATCACATGACCCACCCCTCTAGCTCTACTCACACCGACTCCAGCACCAGAGATAGGTAGCCTCCTACAGGAGTTCCCATAGGTATTTAAGGACGAACTGCATCACGACCTGACCAAACCCGCAAAGCACTACATCCAGCACCACATAGTTACCGAAGGTCCCCCAATGCACGCCCATTTTAGACTTTTGGCCCCAGAAAAACTCACCCACACCAAACAAGCTTTCCGGGACATGGAACTGGGCAGGAATATGCCAAAAAGCCTCCAGCCCCTGGTCATCTCCCCTACACATGGTACCAAAACCTGACAGCACATGGCAACCCTGCGGCGAATAATGGAGACTCAACATCAAGACAGTACCTGACAGGCACCCACTACCGAACATCACTGACATAACCAACAGGATGGAGGGCGCCAAAATATTTACGAAGATCGACCTGTTGAAGGGATACTTCCAAGTCCTGGACGCAAAGGAGGACAAAAAAAAAAATGCCATTATCACCCCCTTCGGCACATACACCTTCAACTACTGCTGCTTCGGCCTTCGGAACTCAGGTGCGACCTTCCAATGTCTAGGACAAAATCCCAGTTAACCTACCCTTCTGCGTCACTTACATCAAAGTATTTTGGGGAAGAGGAAAGGCGACAAGATCTATACATAAAGAGTTTTAAGAGGCAAAACCAAACAGAAATTTAACGTGATTTGGAACGAGAGGTTTAACCGAAAAGATGACAGAAACCAGTATGCTTGCCCTTCAGAGACTTTGAATTTGAGACTGTGGAAGGTCACTTGGCTAATTATAAACTGCTTAGAGACTTTTTAAGTCTGTGACGACTGGATAATTTGCTTGATATCCTTGACAAACAGTCATACATAATTCTTTAGTGCAGGTACATCTGATTATTTGCTTTTGGGTGTAATATTGGTTAACTGGTAGTGATTATTCCTTCTAGACCCAAAGATCAAAGATAGCAAAGCTCCTTTGTGTGGAAAATTCTGTAAAAGTAATTTTAGCGTTAGTATAAATTTAATAATGAATGATTATAAGTAGTCTGAGGTCAATAAATCTATGAGATGGGCAATTTTTTTTAAGAGTTATGTGCGCGAGAGAAACTGATAGTCTAAGGCAGAGAATAGACAAGTTTTTAAAGCCAGTAAAATTCTTGTCCAATGAACAGGGATCAGAACGACAGTTAGTCAGGTTTACACAAACAAGCTATAAAAGCTCATTGCACTTCTGTGCCTCGGAGATGAATAGTTGGTTAATGATTAAAACTGGAAAGTAGTCTCAAAATCAAAAGCTCTAATAGAAGAATGGTTTTGAATAACTTTGCATTGAAAAGTGACATTGAAGCTAACAGTGTTTTTTCTTTTAGCTTATAGTTTGTAAATAAAGTGTTAAGAGGAAACAAGAAAAACAAGCTCCTTGAAAACATAGGGTTATAAACATTGTTTCTGGTCACTTATTTATCGGGTAATTCGGTCTACCTGGTAGGGTTTTGGCGAGTGTTGGAACCTTTTGGATGAGCATTTATTATTTGAATAAATTGGGAAAATGTATAGAATGAACAGTTTTTAGCACTTTCAATTTCACAAAGATTTATGTTTTAATTTTTTATTTATTTTTTAGTGATATGAGGTGACGCGGATTTTGGACAAGCCCAACATTGACAGAAGAAACAAAAATAACATTGATTATAATATAGGCAACAAAACTTATGAAATTTACAAATTATCAGCACAGAAACAAGGCTGTAAATTGGAGAGAGAGAGAGAGAATAAGAGTATCTGGAGGAGTAAACATGAAACTATCTCTGGGTATTGGCGTAGATGTTGATAGCAATGATTGCGTAAACTAGCATTTCAGAAATGAAGTTTGATGAAGAGTTTTATACCAACTTTGTTGATATGATATTATAAAAAAGAATATTTTTATCTGTATGGTCCGTTTTTTCCAGGCACTTGTACCACAGTAGAATTTCAGATTATTCGAAGTCAAAAGAATACCGTTGTTTAGTAACGACAGTGAATTTACTTAAAATGCATTAGGGATAACAAAAATTTAACCAAGTTTAGAACATTTGTAAAAGATGACTAAATTTTAATAATCGTTGTCATCGCCAAACATTCTGATACACCTAATGAAGAAATATCTTCATGGATTAAATCTGGGAACCCAGCCAGTGACGTCACTAACCAAGACTGGAGATCCCGCTTGACCACCTTGACAGGACGCAAGAGATATAGAATATTGGAGGTAGTAGATATGTAAAGCAGTTTACATTCATTAATGTGTATTTAACCAATGGTGAATCACAATCTATATTTTTCCTTCTGTACATATATATATATATATATATATATATATATATATATATATATATATATATATATATATTTATATATATTTATATATATATATATATATACATATACATACACATATATACACACATACATAGACATACACACCTGAGTGTATGTATGTATGTATGTGTGTGTGTCCATAACAAAGTTCAGCGTCGTAAAGCAAGGAAAAAGAGAAAGGCCAGTGTAGCCTTGTATCTTGTAACTGGCTTGGTCTGGAATTATCCGCTTGGTTGTCAGGGTTCATTTTCTTTTATTGTTTCCACACCACTTACCGCTACACAAAACGGTTTTGTCTTTTTATATCAGTTCCTCTTTATCATTCATCAACTTTATTTCCAGGTCACTGTTTGTTTCTACCATCACAGACTAAAAACAGGAAACACGGATAGATATTTTCTGTACTTCTAAGCAGGTAGCACGTGTGTTCGTTCCAGCTATGAACTGCATCGTAGTCATCAGGTAGTATCTCATTCCCGGCGTGTTAATTGTTATGTTTCAAGATTGCTGCTAAAATGGATTTTGGCATTTGGGTATGATTACCGCCTCTTTAGATTTTGTGGAAGTAACTCAAGTGAAAGACTATTTTAGCTTCTTGGTAACTGTATTCGTAAAATAAGAATCATTTTGTTCAGTCGTTTACAAGCAGTCGCCAAGTGTATGAAAAATCCTGTATTGGTATCATTTTTTGAATAGGTAACCTGAAAATACGTATTCTTGTAGTTTTATAATCTTTCGTAAACTAACAGCTGTTGAGGTTTAAGTTACTTGGGTGCATAATGTATGTAGGCTACCTGATTGCGTAATGACCCGTGTGTGTGTGTTGTCTGAGCATTCCGCCACTTCCTGGTTTTTGCTTTTATGCAAGATAATATTTCCTTCTTTAGATGGATACTTTAATTTTGTGTGTATGTGTTATTTAGATTTATTACCCCTTGACTAAAGGGACCTCAACCTGTAACATAAGGACACGTTTTTCAGAGATATATATATATATATATATATATATATATATATATATATATATATATATATATATATAATGTATGTATGTATGTATGTGTATATATATATATATATATATATATATATATATATATATATATCATGTGTATGTGTTTCACGATTTTGTTTCTTTAATAATCAAGTACAGGTTTCTACTTGTTATGATGTACAAATAGTTATTAGTTTCAAATTTGACATACCGTAAAAGATTATCTATAGCAGTTTACTGAATTGGGATCAGAGCTCACAAATTAGATATGGATTTGTGTTGTTATGATACAGAAATTTATTCTTGGCCTCAAAACAACTTTATTCTCAAGTTCGTTATTTGTTTTAAATTGAGATTGTTATGGCAAGGATAAAACAAACGTGTTTAACGGGTTTATGTACAAAAGCCGGAAAGGAAGAGTAGATGCGCTAGATAGGGAGGGAGAGTGAGATGGAGAGACAGGCAGAAGGACGGACATCATTTGCTCACTGGTTTAGGGTGGAACTCTTCATAATACCTTCGATCGAACTCACCGGTCTGTGGATTGATGACCTTGACATTGTATGTGGGAGGTCTGTGCAACGGTAGATAGGGAACTAACAAAAGTGAGCTGAGGGCCTTTAAAACTGGTATAAACAATGTATTGTTTGCATATTTGTTGAAAACGAGTTGATTGAATTCTTCTATTTTAGTTCAGTGACAAAGACAAATATTGCACTTAATATCCTATAATATGAAATAATTCCAATTCACTTATGATCCGGCTTAGTAAAATATCCTTTTGTTTTTATAAATTTTGCTTGTAAGGAGTAAATTAGGCTGTGGCCGTGTACCAAAAGTTGTAATGTTCAGTCATACCGTTTTCACCTCTGGGCCACCTAAGGCTGTATTATTAAAATCCACTATATTAGTTCTAGATTGGACAGTTGAACCTTCAGCACATATGCTTGTGTTAGGAACAACAGTGGTACATATATGCTTGTGTTAGGAACAACAGTGGTTTTGAGATCGTTGGTGATAAGGGACTCGAATAGTAAAGGGCCAGATGTAACAACACTTAACATTCATAGAACATTTGACAAAGCATAGTGAAACCATAAATAAGAATATACAACATAATTAAGGTATTGATCAACGTGACCTCAAGGAAAATTCGTCTTAAATAACATACGGTTGCATTTGAGATGATCAGTATCAAGTATAGGTGAAGAAATGGTTTAAAGAGACCATTAGCGTCTATTCGAAGTGTTGGTGTAAGAAATCAGCACTAATGTAAGAGTCGACTGGTGCTCTTTAGGCTTTAATTTTTCAGAAGAAATATACAACTAGTCTGAAGTATGTACAGCAAAATGGGAAATCATATATCAGTCCTCAGTCAAAAATTTCAGATTTATTGATAGAATTTCAACATTCCTAACAAAAAAGCGTTGAGTCGATTTATTGTACAAATGCTTGGTTCTTTAGCCTTCGTTTTCTTCTCGGCTTAATCTCTAGTCGGGGTCGCTGTTTTAAAATGGCCTTTTTTAGGTGTTTTCGTCACGTGTCCTTTCGTCTGTTCGATGGTCTCTGATGTCATGATGCCTTTGTGTAAGTTCCAGGCCGAAGAGTTAGGGCGATTTATCTATGGGCCGTTTCTGGACGATGTCCTTGAATCTCTGACTCTCATTGCATAATTGTCATGGTAGATCTTTTACGGGCTGATGCCCTTCCTGACTTCAACCTTCCATTGGGCTTGGGAAGGGCAAAAAACATAATAACTGCCAAGATCAGCAATACAAAACTACAGGCAAAAAACTCAGGCAAATTCTTCTACATACACTCTCAAAACGACCTGAACCCCTCCCATCCTCAAATCATCATCCACCATTATTATTATTATTATTATATATATATATATATATATATATATATATATATATATATATATATATATATATATATATATAATGTGTGTGTGTGTGTGTGTGTGTGTATACAGGTTATCCATAAAATCTCTTTACAATTCAAAAAATGTATATTACAAAAGCCATTGATGAGATATCTTAATTAGATTTGCTCTATGTACTTAACATTTATCAAAGAGGTACTGTTGAATGAACCCCCCAAAAATGGCTTATCCTCAAGAAAAGGCACAATGTGTGTCATGGTTTAATGAAACAAAACCAGATACGCAGACTCGGTGAAACCACACAACTAGTATGGAAGAGATCCAGCGTCACGTCCGTCAATTCTTACATGGCACAAGATATTTATGGAGACAGGGACAGTGTTGAATAAAGGGAGGAGTGGACGACCAAGAACATCTGAAGAAAACATCAACCGCATAAGACAAGCCTTTGATCATCCTCCTACAAAGTCCATTCGTACTGCTGCCAGACACTTACAGCTATCATGTTCAACATTGCATAAAGTCTTACACAAGAACCTGCGATTGTACACTTACAAAGTGCAACTCACACAGGCACTCGAGCCAAATAAAAAACCAAGATAAAAAGAGTTTGCAGTTAACATGCTGGAACAAATTTCTGAGGATGAAACGTTCATCAACCGAGTTTGTTTTAGTGATGAGGCAACCTTTCATGTTTCAGGGAAGCTGAATACACATAAT
This sequence comes from Macrobrachium rosenbergii, assembly GCF_040412425.1. Lineage (NCBI taxonomy): Eukaryota > Metazoa > Arthropoda > Malacostraca > Decapoda > Palaemonidae > Macrobrachium > Macrobrachium rosenbergii. Next base: position 42,630,464 of record NC_089765.1, on the reverse strand, counting down.
GTGAGAATCTGGGGATCAGAATATCCCCATGTGACTAGGGAACTTGACCGAGATAGTCCAAAGATGAATGTCTGGTGTGGGATCATGTGCAATCGAATCATTGGTCCATTTTTCTTCACCATGACATATGTTATTGCAGATGTTTACCTTGACCTTTTGACTGAATGTGTGGCACCACAACTAGATGACCTTCAACCAGCCATCATTTTCCAGCAAGATGGTGCACCACCACATTGGGGACTGCATGTTCATGGTTTCTTAAAACAAACATTTCCAGACCGGTAGATTGATGAGGCTATGCTACAGCAAACAAGCCCAGAAATCGATTACCTTCTTGATGTGCTTTGTGCAACTAAGTGAGAAAAAAAAAACTTCAGTATCTACTCTTCTTGTAATAATTTCCGTATATTTGTCTATTCATTTTTTTTTTTGTAATATGTTTTTAAATTGTAAAGATACTTCTGGACACCCTGTATATATATATATATATATATATATATATATATATATATATATATATATATATATATATATATATATATTACTCTGGTCTTGACTTGTTATTTAGATGAGTTTGTTATACTGAGGTTAAGTTCATGCGTATCCTCTTGAAAGTTTGTTTGGAGCGTGTTTCTGTTTTTCAGAGATAAAGTAGGAAGTGTTTTCTTAATTTTTCTTCGGGATGGAGATTTTTGAAATTATTTATGTATTCCCTGAAGATGGTGCCCTTCATCAAAGCTAGATGAATTTTTGTATTATTTTTAATTCTATGGTAAGTGCCATTATTCACGGAGAAACTGAAAGTGGTGCTATCTCCAGGCTAGTTTTTTATAAGTAAAACAATAAATTTTACTGGGAAACTTTTTTTTATGTAGGATAGATGCCGCAGAACCGAGATTTCACAAGGCATGTCTAGAAGAACTGTTCAGGTACTTTGTTCTTTTTTCGGTTTCTTTTGCCCTTTGGAACACTAGGAGGTTTAACCTTTTCCAAACAGAAGTGCCTGCATGAAAACTCCCAGCCCAAGTATGTGAAACGTTACTTCGAACCCCTCACATAGTTTAGGTTTCGAGAGGGCTATATTTATGCGAATTTTTTCTCTACTGTATGAGTTAGTAGAATTATGTGCCTTCAGTAAAGGCATCTTTTATTGGATTGTTGGCATCTTTGGTCAAGTTTTCATTTTGTAGTTTGACTCATCTTTTGTCTTACTGATTTACTCCTGAATGTTACATAAGTGGGATTTCATGATGCAGTATTTTTTGCTATTCAACTGCAGTGCTGTTTGGCTTGGGTTACAGAATATCATCAAAGATCTGAGAACTTTACCAGTCATAGTCCAGTACCCGACTGCTATTGTTGACTTTCGTAAATTTAAAGGGTCCTGGAGAAATTTAGTCGTGATAAGTGCTGTAGGTTGTAATTTATATGTAGCTCTTAGATTAAATTTACGTTTTACCTGTCAGTATGACATCCAAACTCATTCATCGGATTTTTTTGAGGCTTCGAAATTGCCTCAGAACATCTTACCTATCCGGTGTATTGAATTCTCCGGTGCTTGAAATACATACCCACCCTTCTTGTTGTGAATATTACTATTGCTGTTAAATCAAAGGCTGTGTAATTGATAACTTTTACTTTGAGTACAGGTTGTACTCTCTCTCTCTCTCTCTCTCTCTCTCTCTCTCTCTCTCTCTCTCTCTCTCTCTCTCTCTGTAAATTACTATTTTGCTCTGGGATGTCGTATTAAGCCTAGAAATAGAGTATTCGCCGTATGGTTAGTCAGGTGTACGGTCGCTGATGAGAACATCCTCACAGAAGTAATGCGTCAAGGCTGGTCCAGTGACATTATCTACCCGTCTCTCGCTCTGCTTTGGATTCTCTAGCCGTGTCTGTCTTCATTGTTTGACTCTGCTCTTATTTATATATTTATTTATTTATTTTTTTTTTGTACTTTCATTACTATTTTGAATTTGTGTTGACTTGACAGATCCCACTGATCTCCTAATGTGCTTGTTTGGAAATTGTACGTGATTGTATGTTGACTACTTCAAACTAAACAGTATGGGTAAATCTCCTGTGCTGAATCAAAAAAGCTATTATTAAATCACTTGTCTACTCAGTGTGGGGATTGAATGCCTACTTTATTGTTAGCTGAATACTTAGCAGAGACTCATAACAGTTTTACAGATTCGTTCGGCTAAGTGTAGTTATTCCTGTCTATAAAACATTGCTTCATCCTTCTGTAGTCATTTTGTGTTGATTGAAGGACATATCTTTTCGCTGTTGTGATTGGCGAATTCTCAGCGCTAATCGAAGGCACTTCAAGACATGGTAACGTTTCTTACCATACATAGTGAATCTTTTCGGCAGTTGACCAAATATACAAAATGTTGAAATATATCTCTCAAGAGACAGATATACAGATTGGCCAAAGACTGTTCCTTATTATTGTCGAGGAGACATCTTTAAGATTATTATTATTATTATTTTTTTCTTTTTTGCGAATCACATACAAGCTTCTTGGGAGCAGCAAATTAGTTTAGTTTGTCCTCAGAGTGACCTACACTTTCATATATTGCCACCCCAGACCCAGAGTTTTTGCTCTCTCTCAGCAAGAAATATTTTCGTCAGCCTCTTGCAAAACGCCGGTTAGCAACACCTTACTTAGGCATTACATTTATTTATTTTAGCCAGAAACCTTGTAAATGCTGTGGAAGATGTTTCAGTTGTTTCTTTGACTTCAACTTCTGTCTTTGAGTGTCAGTGGATCCTTGCTCCTTGATGTTCAAAAGAAGACTGAACAAGGAACTTGTCAGGCGTAATTGTGAGACTTTAAATTTCATTGTAGTTTATTCCGACAGGTTTGAATCATCTGCTGACGGGGAGTTCATTATATAGTTCTAAAATGAAAGGAATCACCTCCTAACAAGCAAATGGCAGATATACTTGACCTATCCTGCACATCATAGCTGCAAGGTTTCTGGACTAGCTAGAGCTAAGCTCATGATTAGTAGGAGCAACTGTTCTTTATTATGCCAAGGTCTGCTTGACTATCGGTATTTCATGCTTATGCTTTTAATAAATGTAAAAAGAAGTTTTCCCTCTGCAAGATGAGATGGACTGAAGTTTACCTGCCAGTCAGAAACTTTGCACACAAATAAAGGGATGCGGACCTTAGCTTTGTTCCAGTGCCGTACCAGGAACAGGGTAAACAATCTAATTCTTGATGCCGGGGTTATTTCTAGAACGTCAGTTGTGCCAGGAATATACTAAAACTGCGGAAATTGCTATTTTGCCTTTCTGTTCCGCTTGTAAATGGGGTTCATATATAATGGAATTAATAGGTGTGTCGGTAGGATACTAGTAAACAGTTGATGTGAAAAAGATATTAATGGATACCATACTCGGTTACACTTCGTGAACTTTATCGTCTGACTATTATTACCATTATTATTGTTCGTGAAGGCTCCGAAAAGCAAATTTGATGTTAACCAATATTCCAGTAAAAAGAATGTCTGTATTTGTTATCTTTACATTTTCTGTGTTTACCTTTCTTGGCTCCATTGACTTCTCTTAATATATGGTTGTCATTCCATTTGCTTTTGTGATTGGCCTAACTTTTCTGTCAGCATTTTAATTTTTGTGTACCGGTACATGGTTTTTCATTTGAAGGTTTTGCTGTAATATTTGGTTACCTTCCCAACTCGGACTTCCTCTTAAAAGTAAAAAAATGAAAAATAACAAAAGATATGATATGATTGAGGATATTTGTCATTCACAGTACAAGCAAAGAGAACATAACTTACCTTTGCAGTAGCTATAGCAAGTACTGAACACAAAACAGCTCCCCCGCCTGCTCTAACGTCCCCAACGAAGAGACCTATTAAAATCAGCAGTCCGGAAATTGTGTTGTTTGCGAAGCATACCTGCAACATTTAAAAACGGATATATATTATGAAGGGATAACCATACTGGCGCCAACCCATCTGATCAAATGGCGTTTGTAATGTGATATATATATATATATATATATATATATATATATATATATATATATATATATATATATATATATATATATATATATATATATATATATATATATATATATATATATATCACATCACTTAAATGCTCTATTTCTCAGAGGGTTGTATATATATGTATATATGTATATATACATTATACATTATACGTATTGCTACTGTCATTAACATTAGCTAATACAGTCCTTAGGAAATGGATATGTTAACAAATGTTCCAGTTGAAGTTTTTGGTTTAGTTGCATACATGAAACTAAAGGTTGCCTAGGTGGCACTTGTGCCGCAGAATCCTAATTTCTGAAAATAGTCCAGGGACTTAAATGGACGGAACATTTGTCTCGAACGTACTGCTTATTTTCACGCCTTTACTGTTTTACATTACGGAATGATAATACTGAATTTTACTATATATAACGTAAGAATGATTTTAAATGTAAATTGTTTATTTATGAATATTAATTGTTAAACGTGGGTACAGCAAACTTCACATAATTAGGGAATAAATGGAAGAAAAGGCACCCAAAGTTATGCGAGATAAAGAGTTGAAATTTAGATGAAAGTCAAAGAAAAGTTTCAACATACGAAATGACATTTAGAATTTGAGTAATAGAAACATTATAGCCCATAAAATGTGAAAAGCACATGGGTGGAAGAACGCAGATAAGTCTTGGAGGTAATTAGAAGTATCGCCATGATTGCTGTTAGCCTTATTGTAGCGTCTCGTCAAGGATGAAAGTTCGTGTGAAGAGAATCAGTAATGACAGCTTGAAGAAAGCCTCTGTTTAACCAGTCAGGCAACCGTGGACGTCTGCTGAGACTGCAGCGGCTTCGTTTAAGAATGCTACTGAAGATTTTTATTTCAGTCGATAAAAAGATAAGCCTGGACTACAGGCTGTAGTTTATTTTCAGAATGAGACAGCCATCGAGATAGTGGGATGCTTTTATGTCTCTACTTATGTCAGGAGCGCTGGCTAGAATGAGATGTAGTTCATCAGTGAGCGACAGGTATAACATGCATATGCATAAGAAATTAGTTACGAAAGACGAACTCGCCATACATACTCGTTTTCAGGTAGATGGTACTCTGAAATAAGTCATTGTTGCCAGCTGCAGACGACAGTCTTATCTAATTGTAACAGTTACGTACGCACCACACGTAAACCAATTTTTACTTCGGTAGAAACTTCTCCAGCGTTCCAAACATTTTGCAGATTTCCTGCTATCCTTGTTGCTTCCATTATTCAGTGTATTTATATTCAAATACCAACTTAATCAGTAATTCCCATTTCTGTATCATTCATACAAGCAGCTATTTTTCAGTATTCCTGACTTGCATTTGTGCCCATAACCTTGCTCGTGCTATAATTCCTGCTATGATTTACTTTCATCGTTCTTCTATTGAAAAACTACAGCTTTTCCCTTTACAGTCACCGTAATCAGTTTGATATTATCAGTCCACCCGTGGGTGAAGATGTGGCGCATGTGCATTTGTAGCTCGTGATTGGCTGACAATCAACATTTCCAAGATCGTTGGTTATTGTGATAAATATTAAACTATTTCTTCAGTAACATATTTGAATGTTTATATATACAAGAACCCTGATACCTTCTTATACAAATCATAAACACGCCAGTGTTTATCGATAATATAACAATAAAAGCGCACGAAAGACGAGCTTCTATAAAACATTCTACTCGAATCAAACACAAACGAACGATGGGCTTTCAGATCTCACTGGCATAGCCCAGGCGTAGACCTATGCCCACAAACTGTTCAGATCACAAAATTTGCTTATCATTCAAACTTTATTTTATGTACAATTTCATTGCGTGAATATGAAAAAAAATGTTATTATGACACCAAAGTTATATCCACATCAGTAAACTGGAAAAACAACCTTTACTGGTGTTAACCTCTAGATCACCAAGCATTGGCAAACCAGCGATAGGCCTATTTGCAGATATTTGATTTTACTGATCTTCTTTTAAGCACACTTTCATTTTATATAAGTCAAAATTACTTTCTTATTGTAACCTTTATTTATTCATTTTTTTTCTAAGTAATGTTTCAGTGCCTTACATTAAAAAGATAAGGCTGGGCTTGCCTTTTATGCCATAAATATGCCATCAATTCACACACGATGACGGGAACTCAGTGAAAATTTCAAACTTTTGCTCGATAAGTTATTTGGTAAAATACTTATGAAATTGCCCAGTCACTGAGCTTTTATAATGATTTGAATGCTCAAGAAAAAATTATATAAATATGCAAAGTAGTCTGAAAAGGAACCCGCAATGCCATTGCCAGGCACAAACTGAAATTTCCTGCCCACCAACCACTGGTGAGGTGGTTGCTCCTTTCACCTTCCCCAGACAGCTTCATAGACAGCAATATTTCATGCTATTTCGAATATTACCCTACTCATGTAATTTACATGCAAGAAATTATTACAGTACCTTTTATTCGCACTCGCATAGCCAGATGTCTTTTATTTACCTAAATGGAGATTAAACATAATCATTGAAAGCCCATCGTTCGTTTGAGTTCAATCTACGTAGACTGATACAAGCTCGTCTTTTGCGTGCTTGTCTTGTATTATCGATATAAATCGGCATGTTTTTTACCTATTTAGGAAGGTGTGAGGGCTCCTTGTATATATAAGCATTCAGGTGTATTACTCAAGGAATAGTTTGCATCTTGATCACAGTAAGCCTACGATATTGGAAACACTGATTTCAGCCAATCGAGAGTTAGCTATGCCTATTGCCACATGTACCTAAAACCAACGTTGGTTGGTTAGTGGACAGATGGAATGAAATAGACTATAATTAATGCTATTCACTTTGCTAACATCATGTGCTCATCACTCAATTCACACCTTTTCTTATTCCAGTGACATCCACGTACATCTTTCTTGTTCCTTCCTTGACTTTTCTCAGTATCTCATAAGAATATTGAACAGTAGTGAATGTAAAACAGACCTTTTTCCAAGAGCCATTTTCACTTAAAAATTGTCCCTCACTCATCTACTTTAACACGAAATTCGATTTCATCATTGAAATTTCTTACTGAATTCTGGTGAGGCGATTTCAGCGCCATTTGTCGAGGAGAATATGAGAATATATATATATATATATATATATATATATATATATATATATATATATATATATATATATATATATATATATATATATATATTGTCGGGCCCCGTTTCTTTTCCTTCAAAGGGCCCAACACTAAGGTAGCGCAACCGGGGTAGCGGCGTGGAAGTTGTTTGTAGCAGGAACAAGTGGTTCTTTAAAAACAGCTATTAAATTATAAATTACTAAGGTTAAAGGGAAAATGATTAATTGTTCCTGTTTCTTCTTTATTTGCACTTCTTGTCTTACAGTTCCACCAATAGTTTCTTAATTGGTTCGAGACTTTAAACTAATGGTTTCGAGAGACTTAACAGATTAGATTAAGGGGACTGTTGTTCTGAGTCTTATGCGCTAACACACTTCTTCTTCTGTCCTTCTGTTTCTTTTCTGCTTCCCCTCACTTCGGAATAGTTTTCTCTCTCTATCTTCCCACTCTGCTTAGACTCTGCTGTTTTCCCCCTTTTGACTCTCTCTGACTCTGCTTTGATTCCCCTTTCTTCCTGTCTGCCTGTCCTTGTATCTCCCATTTTCCCTTGTGTCAACCATGACGTCATATTCTGGGCAGGTACTGCTTTCCTGAGGCACCTCCTCCACTTGCTTCCTTCCAACTCTTGGAGGTGTGTTTTAAGAAATTCCTGTTGATTATTGGGTATTTGCTCCTTGTAGGGCTTCTCTAGGTCTCTGGCACTGATGGCATTTGATTGGCCAAAACATCTAGGCTTGACCTGTGGGAGTGGCTTATTTCCTTGGGCTCTCCTTCGAAGTCAAGGGAGGTGAGGGTGTTTTCCCACACCTTACTAACCATATGTTCCCAGGCGTTTTCTTCGCAGGACCCTCGTGGATTTCTAAGTCACAGCCAGATGCAATTTCTCTTAGCGCCTCGTTAGTGCTTGTTGTGTTCTGGGAGTTATGGTTGGCGACTTGTTGTGACAGGCGGGGAGATTTATGAGTTCGAGGTCCTTTCTACTGACCCAAATGGAAATAGGATATTTCTACTTCAAGAAAATACGTTTTTCTCTGTTCTCTCAAAATATATATATATATATATATATATATATATATATATATATATATATATATATATATATGTGTATATATATATATATACTGTATATATATATATATATATATATATATATATATATATATATATATATATATATATATATATATATATATATATATATATACTGTATATATGTGCTTTTGTGTGTGTGTGTGGTTTATGTATTGGTAGAAGAGATTCTTGTTTAAGACAGTCCTTTTCTATAAAAATCATGAAATCAGGTAGAAAATGCTTCGTTAAAGAGGTAAATGGGTATTGGCTAATCTTTTTAGTGTATGGATAATTTCCTTAAGATGTGTTAGTGAAAGTCATATTCTGTGTATTGTGTTAATTTTACTTTTTTTTATTCTGATATTTAAAACTTACCTGTGCGATGCCTCTGAGAACACTGTCCGCCACTTTCAATAAAATCCAAAGAGAAAGCCAAGGATGCTTTCCCAGAGTGTCATAAACTGTGGTGCAGTCTCCGCAAACGCTTCGCATTCGTTCTGTCTGTAAAAGAGAGGCAGTAGTATGCATAACTGTTTTGATCTGTGAAATGGTTTATTGAAGCTCAGCTCACTTAAAATGAGAAAAAAAAAAATCATGACGGGTCAGATTGAATGTATCGGTTATGCAACTTTTTTATTGGTATCTTGGTAGTTGACTGCACATTGTTGTTTCTTATCAGATATCTTTTGTTATCAATATTCTGGTTACTTGTTGCGCTAAATATTCGCAATACTTTCTTATACTTATCAGTATTCTTGATACTGTATGGCTGGCAAGAGATATATAATTATACAACGTATTACCATTACTTAGATAAATATGGGATGCGCTAATTGATCGCCACCTAATGCAACAGGGGTACCTTCCTGCCAGCGCTTTCAAAGGCCGAAAAATCATGGAAAATAACTGGATATAAAAGGTCATTGAAAAATTGTTTGTGGGACCTAATTATTGAGCTTCACTTGATGCGTTACCACTCGAAACCAGGTGGAAGAAATTAAGTATTATCATTCTAATTATGTTTTGCCTGTTGTGGATGCATTTCCCAATTGGGACTTTAGTTTCTATGTTATGAATGTAGTTATGAAAATGAAAGAGATCTCTTCTGGGAGATAAGGAATCCATACTACCTGATGTTTATTAGTGGACCAGGTGTAGAATGTTTTTAGTTAGTTTCAATAAAGAAAACACTAAAAGAGAGGGGGCGAGAAAGAGTGGTTGGGTTTGGAGTGCCCGTTGTACAGGAAGGGAGAAAATCATGTGGAGTTGAGTTATAGAAAAGTGACGAATAAAGGAAATTTTTTTAGTTTCGTAATGAATTCTGATAATTATTCTTTAGAAAGAAAAAAGGTTGAAGTGCTTTTTGTTAATTACAGTAATGTGTTCATATACACTTGCTAAGGAGTAATTAATGGCTGAAATGGTAATAATGTACTTTCTTGAATTGTTTTAGTTTAAGAAATATACATACATACAGTATGTATGTATGTATATATATATATATATATATATATATATATATATATATATATATATATATATATATATATATATATATATATATATGCCAGTTTCCGACAGCCTGCTAAGTGGATAGGCCTCGATGCTGGCCACAGCGCCCCTCGATGGCTCCAGTCTACCTCGAATGCTGCCAAACATCATTGACACTAGGTCAGAGGTCAGCCTCATCACTCAGGAGCAAGTGCCTCCCAATGCCACCATCCGCAAAGACGAGCAGATAACCATCTGCTGGGTAAATGGTGATGTCAGGGACCTCCCAACAGTTCATCTACGGGTTACCACAGCTGATTCCTCCAGTGGGCCAAGATCTCGTTCATTGAAGGGACACCTTGATCCCTCTTTGCTGCATGATAGCCACGACCCCTGACGAACCTGAGGAGGAGGCACCTACTGCTGGCTTCGATCCGCTACTCGCTGATCTGCCACCTGCCAATCTTTCCTTATCAGAAGTGCCTTGGCCCTAGGAACAGCCTGACACCCCACTCAACCAATCTGATTCTGCGCCTGCGGCCGCCCTCCTCATCACGGGGGCAGACTCCTTCCTCCTCATCACAGGGGCAGATGCCTCCCCTCCTACCTTAAGCAGGGAACAACTTATCCGTGCCCAGACAGAGGACTCCACCTTACAGCGCCTCCACTCAGAAGCTATCACTGACGGGGAAGAAATGAAGGACCTTGTAAAGGATGACCTCCTCCTGCAGGACAAGGTACTCTACCAAGTATCCCCCATCCTTACAACAGGACCTCCTTCAGTTGGTGCATGATGGCATCGGAGGGCACTTCTGTGTCACCAGGACTGTCTGAGACGTCGAAGGAAGATTCTACTGTTCAGGACTACGAAAGGCTGTCAAGGCCTTCGTAGCCTCTTGCCCCACCTGTCAAATCACAGGGAGCCCTAATGAAGTCGTCCCCAAGGCTCCTCTCAAGAACGTTCCCTCTGTCGGCATCCCCTTCCAGGATGTCATCATCAATTATTATGCACCCCAGGGACCTATCAGGAGCAAGACCGGACACAACCACTGCCTTACTATCATAGACTGGTTTACAAGGTATCCTGAGGCTATCCCCATGAGAAGTAACAGCTCCAAGAACACTGTAAAAGCCACTTCCCCCAGCCACAATCCAAAGTGACCAAGGGCAACATTTCATGTCTAAAGAATTCTGTGACAGCATGGCCAGCCATGGCATAAAACATATCCACTCCACCCCTTACCATCCTGAAAAGCAAGGAATAGTGGAGAGATTCCACCAAACCCTCAGCTCTACTCTAGCCAAACTAGAACACGAAGGAGGAGCAACCTGGGAGAACCTCCCTTACGCCCTCTTTGCTATCCGCCAGGCACCCTCTGAGACCCTAGGGTACAGACCCTTCGAATTTCTCTATGTTCACTCCACCCGGAGCCCCCTCGACACACGGTATGAGACCTGGGCCGAACTGACAAAGGTGGACTGACCGAAGGATCTGCCCAACATCCAGTGGAACCTTTGGGCAGTTGCTCAAGCCATGGAGGCAGCCATTCAAGAGAGGGTTAAGCTCAAACTTGACAAGAAAACCAGAAATAAATCCTTTAAATCAGAGACCAGGTCCTGGTGCCCTGGACAGGAGCCACTCTCCCCCTCGAAACTCAGTTCACGGGCCCCCACAAGATACTCGGCAAGCGAGGAACCTTGACCACCTCATAGACTGTGGGCAGAGGTGAGCTAAATGGCTGCACATTAATTTGTTAAAACCCTACTTAACCTAAGAGGAAAAGGAAACCAGAGAAGTCCTTCCTGCTACCAGGGGCCTCGTGGGCACCATCACCACGATGCCACCTCCCTCGACTAATTCCGAAGTCCTACTGTACTTCGAGCCTGTTACCCCAGGACTCAAGAGTCACCAGCGTCAGGACATACAACTGTTAGCGCAAACCCACAGGTCACCCAGGACCGCCTTGGATGCACCAACATCGTGGAACATACAGTATACCTGTGGGAAGGTGTCACTCCTATCGCCCAAGGCCACTACTGAGTCAGTCTGCAGAAGGAAAAGAGGATCAAGGAGCAAAAGTACAACTCCAACTCGACCTCGGCCCTATCAAGGACAGCTGCAGTGAGTGGTCCTCCCCAGTAGTCCTGGTTCCTAAGGAAGGAGGGGGAGATAGGCTATGTATCGACTTTTGGAAGTTGAATGAAGTAACCAAACCATAACCGTACCCCCTTCGGTGAATTGAGGCCTGCTTAGACAGCCTGGGCAGTGTCCCCTATTTGAGCAAAATCGATCTAGAAAAGGGATACTTGCAAGTGCCCCTGTCCAATGAGTTGTGCCCTCTGACTGCATTCACCACTCCACCGGCCTTTACCAGTGTAAGGTGATGCTCTTCTGGTTAAAGAATGTACCTAGCTGTTTCCAGAGCCTAATGAACAAGATCCTGGCAAGTATAAAAAACTGTCATATATCTAGACGACATAGTTACCTACACCCACTCATGGGAGGAGCACCTACAGATCCTTGACCAAATTCATGCTGCCCTACAAAAAGCCAACCTGGTTATAAACAAGAAGTCCCAGTTCTGGGCGTTCGAGATAACATCTCGGTCACCGAGTAGGAAATGGTAGACTGGTGCCTAAAGATGCCAACTTCTGTGCCATTCGGGATATGCCATACCCGAGGACGAAGAGGGAAGCTCGGCGTTTCATCAGGACGGTCCAATAATTCTGATGGTTCATTCCTAACTTTGCTAATGCAGCTGCCCCTATAACTAACCTCTTTTGCGGCAAACAGCCCTTCCACTGCACACGTGAGTGTGAGAGGGCATACGACCATCTCAAGGCAGTACTCATCAGCCAACTAGTTCTGCATACACCCGACTACGACCGGCCCATCTACATGGCAGTTCGGCACTAGGGCAGTCATGTTCTAAGAAAGGGATGAGGTTAGGCACCCAGTAGCCTACTATTTTAAGAAGCTCAACTCAGCTCAAACCCAGTACAGTACCATAGAAAAAGGACTTCTGGGTATGATTCTGGCCATGAAACAGTTCGAGTCCTATCATGCTGATCATAACTTCCCCTTAACAGTCTTAACTGATCATAATCCCCTCAAGTATCTCACAACTTTCAGGAACGAAAATAAACATTTAATAAGTTGGTGCATCGATCTCTAAGATTACAATTGGAGAATCAAACACATCAAGGGTACAGACAACAAAATCACTGATGTCCTTTCTAGGCATCAGAGCTAATGCCCCTATCAATGGCTCCCTGTTACCCCCTCACCCCTGGAGTAACATGGCACTCTCTGCAGAGTGAAGAGTCACGTTATTTCCACTCAGAATAACTCCCCTAGAAAGCGTAAGAGACTTCCTTCTTTGATTCTATCATTTCACATTTCTTATTACTCTTGTATTATTACTATCCCGAGTGCCAACCATCAGATTAGATGGCCTCCATGAGTCCCTGATTCTCTAACCATACAGCTACATGGTGTATGGCACTCTAACTTGTACTTAAATTAGAGCTACTAGGCTTTTGCGATTATATTGCCTGTTTGGCACCGTACCCCGTTGTACCCGAGTACCGTGGCATCACCTAACATAAGCCCACGAGTACCTCATTTATACCTCCTCATCAAGGCAAACTAACCGTGTGACTTTGCTTAAAGAAGTTAACCCTATATTTAAGTGCATGATTGAATCTAGATGTTATTCTTGTAATAACCTGGTAATCTTATTCTTATGTTGTTACATTAAGTCATGAGATATACGTTCATGAAATACTTTCTTAATATTTTACTAACTATGCTGCTTTAGCTTCATAACAAATATTTCTCAAGTCAGTTAATCCCAGCAGCAATTCTATTCTGCAATAACAATTACTAACACTGAAGTGAAATAACTTGCAGTTGTATTTTACTGCAGAAATACTAATTTTAAGCAAATTAGTGCAACAAAGGGAAATAACAAACCACACATTGTTAAAGTAAAGTTGTCTTGCTTGTAGACATTCTCACCCAGTTTAAGGTGCAATATGTCAACTTGTTGGGGGAGTTGCATGAGGGACACCTCTTTCCAAGCCAACTCTCCTTTCAAGGACATCATTTTCAAAAGAGGTTAAAGTAAAATAATTTCATATTGCTGTCAACATTCAGTCGGTTGTAGAGAATATGCCTCTCCTACAAAGCTCTTGTTATTCTTTCCTTTTGCGGTTGTAGAGAATATGCTTCTCCTACAAAGCTCTTGTTATTCTTTCCTTTTGCAGTCTTTTCATTCCCTTCCTAGACCATGTGACTGCATTAAAACTCCTTTCTAGTCACTTCACCAGCCTTGGAGACAAGCCTCGATTGTATGATCGTCCCAGGCACTACTTAAGGGAGTTCCTGAGTCAGCGCCAAAGGAGGCACTAATCCTGGACAGCTGGCACGCACACCAAAAGAGAAAGTTGGGCGACCACCTGACACGAGATCACCCATGCAGGCCCAGCATTTTAGCATGTGGTCAAAAAAGCAAAACATGAGGTCAAGGTGGCATGATAGAAAACAGATGACTCCTGCAAGAATGGTAAATTAATCTGGGCGAAGGGATAAGTGGACCAACACACAACGCCTCTCAGAGACACACCAGATGCAGTCCTAACACCTACTACCCTTTGAGCTCCACTCCCTGAGAGCCATTTCACAAACCACATAGCTGACTTTCAGCTCAGTATATGTCCAGTGTCAGTTCCCTTAATTCCCCATCATCGGCATCTGCGAGGACCCATTTCTCCAACACAAGGTACAGTGCCAGGAATTCAAGTTTGCCAGTCACATAGTTCCTTTTCCTTTGCTTGAACCCATAATTGTGCTAATTTCGTCAGTTAATCACATGCATTCTCCATTGCAGATGGAGTTTTCTCACCAGTCACATAGTTCCTTTTTCTTTGCTTGAACCCTTAATTGTTCTAATTTCATCAGTTAATTGCATGCATTCTCCATTGCAGGCAGAGTTTTCTGCTTCATATGTGCTTTCATTGCTATGGTAAACCCACTGCAATTTGATTCATCGTGCCCTTGAAGTGAAATCCCTGGCATCTATTTTTCATCTGTTCATCTTAATTTAGTGCTCCGACAGGATCCCATTTACCTGTCCTAATTATGCCCATCTTCTGATTTGTGTTATTGTAAATATATGTGATTCTAGTTATCCTAAGAGTTTATCCAAAATTCCCCTTTCTAGTAAAGCCCTCAGCTCATTTTGTTTTCTTCTATATTCTAGCAACCCAGGAATTGTAGTCAGATTGCATCATCCCTTGTGGTGAGTCCCCTTTCTGGGTTTAGAATATATATATATATATATATATATATATATATATATATATATATATATATATATATATATATATATATATATATATATATATATATATATATATATAACATTTGCTAGGCCCGTAGATATATCTCTTGGCGTGCAGCATTTTGCCATAAATAGGTACGAGTGTCTTCTGAGGTAAAATTTGGTTAGAAACCAGATGGTTGTTTCTTATGGTGCCACGCCCTCCAAAACAATAAAAGCCATATGCTGGAATACGTACATGCATAAATACATATATATATATATATATATATATATATATATATATATATATATATATATATATATATATATATATATATATATATATATATATATGTGTGTGTGCTTTTGTGGTATCATTGAGTTTTTGCTGGAATCTTCATATCGTCAGAGTTTTTTCTGATTATCAGGCGTCAATCTTCGGTGAAAAACAGATAAACTCCTTTGTTCCATTTGTTGTTTTCTGTCACGACAGCTGTTTCTACACTCTGGCATTTACAAGTGCTCCATTATACAAGGTCAGACAGGGTCATAACCTCCTCCCACATCTGTTTAAGATCAGTGTCATATCAACTTATATCTCAGTGATACCATGGTAGCAATGGCCAACCTGCATACTGAGTTAGCACATTCTCTCTCTCTCTCTCTCTCTCTCTCTCTCTCTCTCTCTCTCTCTCTCTCTCTCTCTCTCTCTCTCTCTCTCTCTCTCTCTCGTTATCCAAGTCACTAACTGAACTAAGGAAGATCAGCAAAAACATGACTGCAAAAATATAATTTATTCTGTAATCTAACTTGGCAAGTAGATTGGAATCAAAATAAGAATGAAATGGGAATATCTGCATCCCAGAATTGTCAACCCAATTAACCAAATAAGAAATATAACATAGTGCTATCAATGTCCACCAGTTGAGTCTTCACAACAAAATAGTCAAAATAAGTCAGCATGACCGCAGTCATGATAAGCAACATTCTCCTCCATTTACGAGTATATTGACCTCTATTCGGTACATCTGAGGAAACAAAGGGAAAAACACAACTTTTAAAAACAGGCACAGAGAAAACTAAATCTGGGATATTTTCCCACGTTACCAACCCCAAAGAAATGCACAAAATCAAACATAGTAAAATCAAACATCAATAAAAATCAGAGAGACATAGCAGATAAAAAATAAATGAGGAAAAAGATATTCAACATGGTAACTGGTGCAAAGAATAAGTACATGTTAAACAAAGTTAATTAAACCCATTCAGGCTTTTTTTAAAATAAAGTTCCAGCTCACCTCACAGGCAGTCATAAATTCTTCCAGGGAAGTGGGTCTGAGCACAAAGGGCTCTAATCCTGAAATGTGTAACCTGTACTCAAATTGAATAATCACACCTTCTATGACACCCATGAAAGCGAACGAACGCTGTAACTGGAACTTGACAATTCCCAGTGGCATAGCCAGTGCATCACCCAGGGCACGATGCACTCTGTCTCTATGAGAAGCTAGACTGACGCCAGGCCTTTGTCAGCACTGATTCACTTAATACGTAGGCACTGATTCCATTTACCTTTTCCCAGAATAACCTTGAGAAAACTGCTTAGCTTGAAAAAAATGAAATTAACATATTCATCCTAAATGTTTTTCAGTAGCACTGCCACCAATTCTGCCGCCCTTGGCACAAGAGAAGCAATGAATTCTATTCCCCTGACTCGTACACCAGCTGAAGAGCAACACCTGGGGCTGGCTTCTCTTAGCCAAGTGTTTATTTTCACAGTTTCTTTGCGCATTTGACCCCCAACACTACACACAGCATGATGTCTAAGACCCCCACCAACAAGAAAATCGATGAGAGAATTTTAGTGCTCTGGAACAAAGAAGTCTTCTTCAGGCAGTGGGGGAAATGGAGGAATCATGGTTATGTCCCCCCTAGGAGAAGGCACAGGGATAATGCCATGTTCCCTATGAAGGTGACGCATGAAGATACAAGTGCTCAAGTTGTACACAATCCTGCTGAGCACTTAGAATTTTGGTGTGATGATCCAACAAGTAGCATCAAAGGTATCCGATGTATTATAACATCAGGTGGAGATGGCAGCTTGCACAAAAAGCTGCCATGAGAGTCTTCATAGAGGCCGCTTGAACTCCAGCGGGAATGTTGTAAAGTCACAGCCTGAAGGTGCCTGATTATGAACAAGTGACGGTTCACATCCTAACAAGTCAACGTTCCTAAGAGCAAAAATCCTACTGCCACAAATGTATCTGTCATAAACTAAAGTACACCCAACTTATAATTAATAGCAGAGGACTGATACTGATCACCCAAAATATACATAGTCTCTATTCCATCCCATGTCACCATCGAACCATCAAAACTACTAGGAAAATGCTGGATAATAAAACTGTGCAACAATTTCATATCACTAACAGGAACCTCCACAAGTGTACTTTCAAAGTCCCATAATAACGATACAAATTCCCCCCAGTGAAAATTATTTGTGAACCATAAAGATGTGCTGCATTTTTCAAAGTAGATTCCAGAGCCCCCAGTGGTAAAATATCCCCGAAAATATGCCCCATAGAAGCAGCTACAACTGCTTGAACCTAAGTTTTAATCACCGTTAATAAAAACTCTGCTTCTTTCTCAACAGTAAGTAAGGTAGTTTGACAAGAGGAAAAAGCAATTGAAACATCTAAGCCTCCCTGAACACCCTCAACACCCTCAACATTAACCACCATTCAAAGATGTCCTCAATTTCTCAAACCCTCACGCAATTTATTATTGCTGTCTTGTAATGCCGTCAAAGATTTACCCGTATAGCTAATTCCGCCGTCACTTGTTCAACCCTGATTAAGCTTGCAGCCGACATACTAGCTAATGTCCCTATAAATACAAAAAATCACCTTTACTACCAAAAAAAAAAACAAATTACATGAAACCATTACAACGACTCTAACACCTCAAAAGATCAGAAAACCAAAAACAAATCTGCAAAACGTAATCTCAAAAAGCCACAAAACCATAAGTCACCAAAACAATATATAAAACCATAACGCCCCATTATGAAAGAAACTAACCACCGCACTTTTTGCTTTGGCATAGACAGTCACCCAAAGGCTTTGAGCAAACAGAACTTCAGCATCCAAAAAGCCAAAGAAAAGATACCTATAACTAACCAGACCTCGAAACAACAACATTTAACATGTCTGACCTCAGATTGACAAAATTCCGAGTAATCATGCCAAACCACCGCACTTGTGCAGAAAGGTAAAAAACAACAAACCAGACCGAAATTAGACAAACCAAAATCTATAAAACTCCACAGACAAGCATCCTCCCATATTCAAAAACCCCCAAAGTATGTTTCTGGGAAACCAGCAAACAAAAATGAAAAGAGAACAAAAGTACATAAGAAAAAGAAGTGAGAGAAAAAAAAAATGAACCCATCAATTCCCCTTTAAGCTGTCCTCTTAACCATAGATATATGTGTCAACCTAGACAATCCCGTTTTTCCATCTCGAACAACAAACCTATTCCCTTTCTTTATTTCCACAACCTGAAATGGACCCTCAAACTTAGGCCTAATTTATAGTTCAACTGATTCCTGACATTTATCTTCACAAAAACCCGGTCACCGACAGCAACTTTACCATTATCTGGCTTTGAATTTCTCCTATCAACCATTTCCTGCATCTTCAACTCAAGATTCCTAGGAAGGCGCTCATATCTCTCCTTAGCAGTAGAGACCAACGATCTAACCATATCAGTCACAACGAGACGGAATGGATAATAAATCAAACTCTCCTCGCGCTGGATAACCAAAGACCGTCTCAGCGGGAGACATTGCAATGCAATAGTATTTCTAACCATAATATTAATGCTATGCTGAACCTTTGCGATATACCGATCCGAATTCACATCATTACCCCCTACAGTTATTCTGAGAGCCTCAATTACCTTCGTATTGGCCCTCTCACATAACCCATTGGCTTCTGGTCTGTACGGAATAACAGTTACTTTCCGAATTCCCATAGCCTCTGCAAGACACTAACGTCTTATTCACCCCTCCCACTATCTGTAATAAGTATATCAGGAAGCCCATGACAACCAATAAAACCCTCGAAAAACGCAACTGCTACCTCCTCCACTACCTTATGCTTCAAAGGGAAAATCTCTACAATCCTAGTTAATTCATCCACAATAACCAACAAATGTCTGTGCCCATAACAGAAACTGGAAAGTATGTCCATATAGACACGATGGGATGGCCTACTGGGGATAGGAAACGAGCCCAGTTTACACAAAGTAACCCTCGCTGGCTTGCACGTATTGCAAACTGAACATCCCCTCACAAAACTCTCCACTGATGCAAGCATGTACTTCTAAAAACACTTCCCCCGTACATTGTGATGCGTCTTCTCAATACCCAAATGTGGCCAACCAGACTTACAATGAACAGTATCCAAAACTATGTACTAAGCTCTTTGGGACAACCATCTGTGTTGTATCTCCTTTATCCTCACTACTCCTCAGCTTATATTTAATTTTCATAACTGTAGACCCGGAAAAGGCATCCTATAACCCTTTCCAACTAATTCCCCTTTAAGAAATGCCTTTGCGTCTGCCAAAATTTTATCCTCATCCTGTTTAGCCTCCACTAAACTAATATCCCAGCCTGAGCAATCCCCAGATACATAACAAACACGAGAACCATCTGAATCATAAAAACTCATACTAAGGGCATCAACTATAACATTATGTGTACTTTCTATGTACCTAAGCTTGGCATCAAAATCCCTAATTGTCGAAAACCACCTAGCTATCTTAGGAAAAAGGTCCAGCTTATTAAAAAGATCCAACAATGGCTTATGATCTGTAAGAACCTCAACTTTGTTGCCCAACAATAGCATCTTAAAATGAACCAAACTAGACACTACCGCAAATGCCTCTTTGTCCGTCGTGCACATAGACATCTCATTACTCCCTCGCGTCTTAAACTTCCTACTGTAGAAACACGTGGGATGCAAAATTTCTGCATAAGGCAAGCTCTTATGCCCTCATGACTGGCATCTGTCATCAACATGAAAGGTTGCTAGAAATCTGGAAACTTCAGCACCAGGGGACTCATTAAAACCTCTTTAATATTCTGAAAGGCCAACTGTTGCCTCTCACCCCACACAAACTGCACATCATCCCTCAACACGTCTGTCAACGGAGATGATAGGATGGAAAACCCTAACTGTGTCCCCCATTTACTCTGACACGTTCCTTTGAAATAACATGACCCAAATATACTATCTGCTTCTTCAAGAACTCACACTTGGCTAATTTAATTTTCAAACCCGCTAACCTAAGTCTCCTAAGAACCTCCCTAAAGACCTCTAAATGTTCCTCTACAAAATCAGTGGCAATCAAGATGTCGTCCATGTAGATGTAAATAGACTTCCCTAACAATCCATGCAAAACTGTATTCACTAATCTCGTAAAAGTCATAAGGCTACCCGATAAACCATACAGCATCCGTGTAAACTCATTATGTCCCTTCTGCAAAGAAAAAGCAGTATGCTTGCTACTCTCCTCACTAAGAGGAACCTGCAAAAATCCCTGCATCAGATCAGTTGAAGAGTACATATTTTTACCCCTGATTTCTACAAACAAATCCAGCATGTATGCCACAGGATAGTGGTCTGGGATGGACTTATCATTCAACTTACAAAAATCCACACACACACACGTACTGAGCCATCCTTCTTAGGCACCGCTAACATTGGAAAATTAAATGGAGAAGAACTGGGCCTATTATACCTTCCTCTTCCCAGCTATTGACCTCTTGCTCTACATGTTTCCTAATCTTAAAAGGAATCCTATTCGAAGGGACAATAATAGGCTTAACCTGATCCTCCAAATGAACCTTGTGCTCTAATACATTAGTTAACCCCAACTTATCCCCTTTAAGAGCAACAATATATGCAAACTCAGCCAAAACATCTTCTATCCCCTCTTATTCTTATGTACTCTTCATAATCAGCATTAGCTAAATGATTCCTAAAAACCTGTCTCCTAACCTGCAATTCTGCCTCTGAAAATTCATGGCGTCCCCTACAATAGCAACCGAATTATTGTCATCAACCCAATCTTCAAAATCTACCACATATGTATCCTTCTGACATCTCTGAACTGAATCGTTCCTGTTTAGTAATTCTACCCAACTAACCCCTGTATCAGATATATTGGTTACAGAAACTGTACTCACTACCCCCTTGAGCTTCTCGCTACCCTCACATCTTTCACTCAGACTTTCACCAGAGCAGCCATACCTGGGCCCAGAACCACACTTCTTCCCCTCAGAAACTTATTCAGTACCAACTCGTAAGCCGCTATCAGCACCCGATCCCTTATCATGATCCCCTTTAATCTCATCAATATCCTTGTACAGGACAGAAACCCTAGGTACCCCAGCAGTTATACTGCCTACCCCCTTGTGAACCGAGATTCTGTTTCACTGGCATGCTGGATAACCCAATAACAATGTATTCCCCAAAGCAGCCCCTTGTAAAACCAAAAATGGCACTATAAAAACTTTATTTCCCAAGCTCAAACAAAAGTCTGTGCAACCCAAAGCACTCAACCTATTTGCTTGAACATCACATGCTGTCTTTAGTAGGCCTCAAACAGTAATGGGAAAACATTGACCGATATATATCATAATTCATCAGATTAACAGATGCACCAGTATCAATAAACACCAAGACATCTACACCATGCACAGACCCTTTCACAATTGGCTTTGGCTCTAAGGGCTCAGCCAGAAGTCCTATATCACAAGAAACACCCATCACCTTTTCCCCTTTTGTTCGGGCCCCCCAAAAATTCTGCCGGTCCCTAGAAACCCTCAAAAAAACTCCTCGAGTTCTTCTATTAGAAATGCCAGAGCCCTGAGGCGCACTCCAAAATTCATCCTGTTTAAGAACCAGACAAAACCACCAATCGTGCTCTGAAGTCTTGCAGACCCCACAATATCTCACCCTGTAAAACTTTTTGGTGTGACCCTGCCTATTACAGTTAAAGCAATGGACCTGTGACATTGAACCCATAGAACCCCTACTGTGCTGTGTCTTGGCACACAACCTCGTAGAAGGGTAACTAGAATCACCCTGTGGCAGGTGCATTGGAATAGCACCAGAAGCCCTTGGCATCCCACTCATGTAAGTGCTATCCACAGCAGGATATTTCGACAGGTGTTTGCGAACCTGCAAGAAAAGCAAGGCTTTGTCCGACCCCTTTTCTATCCTTTCATCAAAACTATCTACTGTGGCATCAGGAACATCATTGAGCATCCATGCGAATTGAAGCAATTTCTCTAGGTCATCCACAGAAATATTGTCACCCTTTACCCAACTGGACTGGACGCTCTTCATTTCTTCGAAAAATCTCTCGCAGCATCAAAGCACCTGGTATTAAAACTAACCAAAGAATCCTGGCCCTTGCAAATCTTGAAGAGCAACGTAAGGTCTCGAACTGCATCTCCGGCTCTGTCATCAGAAACTTCTTGAGATCATCCCATGTCTTTCAATTTCCAAATTGATGACTCCAACAACTTTGTCCTATGTCCCCTTTATCTAAACTGAGGAATCCTTTTGCTTCATTCAAAGCCTCTACCCTATCCGTAATTTTCTTGCCGACCAGGTAATTCAACACCCTCTATAAAAATTTTGAGAGGTACTGGAACAACCCCATCAACCAACTCTGGAAATGGCTGAACCCCGAAGGTGATTGATGTAAACTTGTGAAAGAGAGTTACCTAATCCCTGTCACCGGCACCCTCCGCCATATTGTCGGGACTGATAAAACTCCAAGTCCCAACAACACGACCCGATCTCAACTTCATACACTACCCAAAATTCCAAAAGAAAATCTTCGTGAAGGCAAATGGGAAATCCTCCGAGAGAGAAAAAAAATAAAAGGAGAAAGAAAGAAAAAAAAACAAGACTAAGAAATGTTTACCCAGTAGCATAAGAAATATTTATCCCAATTACCCAACCGTCAAGCAATTATCAACGCAATAACCCAAGTTCCCCACAAATAATAAAAAAAAAAAAAAACACATAGTATTCTGTAATCCCCAAGTAGTTCCTAATCGCCGATGCCAACTGCCGGTCGCGAAAAAAAAAAAAAAGTGGCTCCCACTCTAACTACCCAGTCTACCCCCACACATAGAAAATCCGCTCAAAGTGAATGGAAAGGAAGCGGGATACTCCGCCCACAAAACTACATCATGAGTACGTCGCTTCGCACAGCAACTCCAGGTCACTTGCAACGTAATCAGAAAAAAAACAGTCGCTCCCCTTGAACCGGCTTATTCCCTTCTACGACACTAAACAGTAAATCAACATAAAAAACACTCGCATGAAAATATCTGCCCTTCGTCTTCAAAACCCCAAGTGATGCAAAAATACCTGGAAACAATTTCCCAACCTGAAAAACAAACACTCCGACGCCTCTCACAACACACAAACCCACTCACACCAGCACAGGCTATTAGCTACTGACCATGAATCATCTGGCTGTCTTGGCTGAACAAAAAAAAACGCCTAGGCCATCAAAGTACTACCAACCAAACGTCTCAAAGATTATTGGAACGCCCTATTCCAGCCTAATGTCCCTGTTACCAGTCCCTTCAGAAGCTGTTATTGTGCCCTGTTATACAAGGTCAGATACGTAGGGTCATAACCTCCTTCCACATCTGTTTTAAGATCAATGTCATATCAACTTATATCTCAGAGATACCACAGTAGCAATGGCCAGCCTGCGTACTGGGTCAGCTCTCTCTCTCTCTCTCTCTCTCTCTCTCTCTCTCTCTCTCTCTCTCTCTCTCATTATCCAAGTCACTAACAGAACTAAGGAAAAACAGCAAAAACATGACTACAAAAATATAATTTATTCAGTAATCTAAATGGCAAGTAGATTGGAATCAAAATAGGAATGAAACGGGAATATCTGGATCCCAGAATTGTTAACCCAATTAACCAAATAAGAAATATAACATAGTGCTATCAACGTCCACCAGTTGATTCTGTACAACGAGAGTCAAAATAAGTCAGCATGACCGTAGTCATGATAAGTAACAGTCCCCTCCATTTATATTGACCTCTATTCAATACATCTGAGGAAACAAAGGGGAAAACACAACTTTTAAAAACAGGCACAGAGAAAAATAAATGGATATTTTCCCACGTTACCAACCCCAAAAGAAATATGCAAAATAGCAGATAAAAAATAAATGGGGAAAAAGATATTCAGCTTGGTAACTGGTGCAAAGAATAAGTACAAGTTAAACAAAGTTAATTAAACCCATTCAGGTTTTTTTGAAATAAAGTTCCAGCTCACCTCACAGGCAGTCACAAAGTCTTCCAGGGAAGTGGATCTGAGCACAAAGGGATCTAATCCTAAAATGTGTAACCTGTACTGAAATTAAATAATTCACACTTTCTATGACACACCCATGAAAACGAATGAACAAACGCTCTAACCAGAACTTGACGACTTCTGGTGGCATAGCCAGTGCATCTCCCAGGGCACGATGCACCCTGTCTCCATGGGAAGCTAGACCGACGCCAGGCGCTTTAATCCTCTTTTGATCTCCGTGACTATGAAAAACCTTATTTCAGGTTACTGGCCCCACCTTGAAGGGTCCTGAATGGCCCAGGCACAGATTACTGACCAACCTTCTCCAAAAATAGAAAGTTGAACACATCTAACCATATTTAACCGGCTAGTGGTACCCAAAATGCATCTGGAATCAAGAAGCTGGTAATCCCCAGAGCTAATAAATAGCCCTGCCTCGCAGAGATTCAGGGAGAGATCAAAAACGACGCCAACCGAGTCACCTCTTGACTGCCTGCTCCCTCAGAGTGAACATCCTTCTGTGGCTGAGTGCCCAGTCCTTATATCTTAAATCCAATGCCAATTCCCCCTTCCCTCCCCCTACCCCTCCTTTGGTACGACTGCAGAAGACATCTTTTCAGAATTAAAGTACAGTAAGGAATTGAGTTTGTCTAGTCACTTATCTTTTTCTTCTAAACGTTTTTGTTTTAAAATGCATTTCTTACATAGACCTGACCTGTCATGAAATTTGTGTGGCAAATTTATTCGGTAGTGTTTTATGAAAAGAGGATTTCTGTTGCCCTCACCACTAGCCTTTTATCCTCGCTAGTATCGTGAATTTGCCCAGTGATAGTATGCCTTTCTCTATTGCAGAAAGGAATGCTTGCCACTGTGAATCTCTCTGCCATGATTGTATGCTTGTTGATTGCACCGAAGGAAACCCCATTACAGCCTTATGAACCTTGCCATTGAAGTGCAATTCCTGGCACCCAGTTAACATCTAGTATTCGTTTTATGTGCTGCAACGGGACCCCAGTGGCATGCCTTATTCCTCCTTATCTTCTGATTTTGTATTGTAAATACTTGTAATTTGGATATCCAAAGAGTTTATCTCCAGAATCCCTCTAAAGTAGGACCTTCAGCCCCTTTTCCTTATTATTTTTACTCTTGGAGGTAATAGTCAGATTTGCTGCATCCTTTTGGTAAGGTCCCTTTTCCCCACCTTCAGGTGGAAGAATATATATATATATATATATATATATATATATATATATATATATATATATATATATATATATATATATATATATATATATATATATATATATATATCGACTGCAACCTCAGTGTGCCAAAGTAATTGTTTATTCCGAATGTTTTAAGTATGCAAATACTATCCACATGATTTATCTTGAAAATAACATCGATATTGTCACTGGTAACATTATAGTACTGGAGACAAAAAGGGCTTTGACTGAAGGTTGATTTTTATATATATATATATATATATATATATATATATATATATATATATATATATATATATATATATATATATATATATAAAGGCATATATATGGGGTCCACAAAACACATCAAAAAGGCCATAATTTATTTATGAGACGTTTCTTTACATGTACTATGTGCATCTTTCAATCTGCAAATATAACAAATTTGTTATATTTGCAGATTGAAGATGCACATAGTACATGTGCGAAACGTCTCATAAATAAATTATGGCCTTTTTGATGTGTTTTGTGGACCCTGCTGTATGCCTTCATATATCTTCGCCTGAATCCTTATATATATATATATATATATATATATATATATATATATATATATATATATATATATATATATATATATATATATATATATATATTGTGTGTGTGTGAATCAACGTGCCATTTTACATACAGAACTGTTAAGCTACAAATGTTTAATATTCAGTTTGCTCTACCTTGGGAATACCACCGAAGGGGAATCACAATTAATAAATGATTCAGTACCTGGGAGACTCGAACGGCATCCAGTACCTATCGGTGACTTTCAGTCGACATATTAAACACTCGTCAAGTTCCAGTCTCCCAGGTACTGAATCATTTATCAGTTATAATTTCCCTTGGGAGATATTCCCCAAGTAGAACGAATTTGATATTAAACAACATTTGTAGCTTAATATTCATATATATATATATATATATATATATATATATATATATATATATATATATATATATATATATATATACTGTATATTACGATTCCTCTAACAGCACTAACCGCTTCATACAACTCCACACATTGCAAATAAGCAGCGTGCCTAAGCTCCCAACTCCTACTGCACCATTCTCTTGATGCTATGTATTACAAACCTCCCTTTTTAGTTCCTCTTTCATGACGCCCGTCTGACAGTTTACATGTCATCCTCCATCCGTGAACTTCCGGATTATACATTCTTCACAGCTTACCGTTCTTCATTCCTTTGTACATAAAATAAAACCACACCTAAAGACAGGGCTTGCACTGTTTCATTCTACATTTCAAACTAACGGAACCCAGAAGTATATAAGCAGTGGTCTAATTTTCTCGCCAGGAATTTGGCAGGAAAGTACTGTATACAGCAGCGCATCTCCATAGGCTGTCGGCTGCTGATTAACATTTTCGGGTACGTATTTAAGTTCTTTTCTAAACAGGGACATCAATAATGGGTCCGTTGCGAATCATCCACTAATATTAAATTACTTCCCTTTGTAACGTGAATGTCTCCGTCTATTAATAGCGTACGAAATTGGACAAGTATTAGGCAAGTATTACATGGTCATTTAAGAGGGGAAACTCTCCACAAGTTTCAAGGAAAAGAGGCTGAGGCAATGCTTAAAATCAAGAGTGCAGTGAAACGTAGTGGTAGTGGGAGGATGTAGAAAACAGGGTGAGGGCAGTATCTCTAATAACAGTCTGTTCTGCTCGTTCTTGTCAAGAAGGAAATAAATAAATAAATAAAAAAAACTGGTAGAATGAGAATCATATTCAAAACCTGTATGAGACGACCTTAAAGCTTAATAAAATTATTAAATTAATAACCTTGGGGAAAAGATTTTGAATAAAATCAAAATGCTTTACTCTTCAGAAGCCAATTAAGGCAGATTTGAAGCAACGTAAGTCCCCAAATGTTTATATAATAACTGGAATTTTCACAAAAAGGAGTGGTGATAAGAAAGAAAGCATGGAATTTTTTTTACACTGATAAATCTGACTGAATTACAAGCTTTACATTCAGATGTTATCAAGATAAGACCCGATTGGTGGAGATTAGTAATCCTCACCACTAATATTGAGTAAGGAAGTAGATGTTTCAGTTAAAAGCCATTAGAAAGGTAATTAGAGACTAGCTTAAGTTTATGTAGGGCAACGGAAAATATACCGGCATTCCAAAAGAAATGCGTTAGATTTAAGGTGTTTGGTAAAGTGAATTGATTAAATGTCTTAATACGTAGGCTATTGTTTAATTTAAAACAACAGGACCTCTTCAAAGAACTTGACGGGTTACCTGTCTTTGCAACATTATCAATAGTAGGGAAATCTTGGTCGGGGAAGATATTCTCTTTTAGAATGATTTAGAACAGTGATACCAATCAGATTTCCTCGTAAATTGCGTATGTAGAAGCAGATGGAGTGGCGTGGAATGATTGCTGTGCATGTTGATTTAACTTGAACATCGAAAAGGGAAAGTTAGACAAAAAAAAGTTTGTAAGATATTAACTTTATCTATTTTTCATTCTTGAATGTTTTTTGTCAACTTAATTTGGACAGTAGAATCAATTGGGAATAAGAGGTAAGTATTCTTTTATGTGCACACTTTGATGTGATAAAGATCTGTGCAATCAATGAACGTACATCATACATGAATACCAGCTATATTTACCAAGTGACATCACACATAGCTCTTTGTGTTTTGCGTCAGTAACCTTGGTAGTTGTGAGACTAGATTGTTGAAAAGCAGTTGGTCTTTCTGTTTTTACATCAGTGTTCGTGAATCAATTTTTGTTCTGTAAAGCCAGCACGGAGCAGTGATGATGCAAAATAAACGGAACAGTGGTGCTGAAAACAAAATGCTAGAGATAAAAGCTGAATAATTTACAGAGAAAGCTCAAAAACATAAAGAAGCCTTACCAGATCCAAGAAGAGTGATGTCTTCATTAGTTTATTGTCTTTTGACGTAATTTGGATGGTAGTGTCGTTCGCCATTTTAATATGGTTTTTATTCGGTAAACGTAGTTTTTTGTTTTGAAAATATAAACTTTTTCGTTTTGGAAGCCAGATTTGTTATTAAATCCACTTTTCTTGGAGAGATAGTAAAGTAAATAAAAAAAATTGAAAAAAGTTTCTCAACGTTATGCTATGAAATTTTCACAAAATCAGAATCCAAATGTTGTTACGTAGCTTGCGACCGTGCGTCTTGGTGTTCAAAGAATTTTCGAATGTATCTGAAACAAGGCTCGCGTCAGCGACGGGCCACAGCCCTCGAAAAGCAGGCCGGCGAAGTTCTTGCTTTAGCTCGCAGAGTGATACTGCCTTGGGTTCCCAATGCTGACCAATATAATGATCTCCCACGACATGCGCGCGCATGGATGAAGCTGGATGAACAGTGCTGCATTCATCACGTTTCGGTCGTCGGGCATTTTCGATGATTTGTTTTGAACCTTTTTGTCATTTGTAACTTAAAAACCACAAATTCCGGTATTTGCCACTTCTCTGTCGGGGCATCAAGGGATTTTTTTTTTCTTTTTTATTGAATCGTCGTAGAGGAAAACGGCCCATATAAAGTCTCCTACTAATTTCTTTCTGTGACTGCTTGCCCATGAGAGCTGAAAAGGATCCGCATCTTGGTAATTAGGAACCAGTACTTGTTTAGAACTCTTCCCGTTCCCGGTAATCATTAGGCAATGAAAATGTTTCAACCGGTACCTTATCATTCTCTGCCGTGGAGCGGGTTTTGGGCCGAAAAATTTACTGTCAGTTTGATGGAATCGTCCTGAAATATTTGATCAAGCCTCTTAGGTTATCGTTAACGAGAAAGCAAACCCAAATACATTGAATCTCAGACACCAAAAATTTGATTTTTCATTTGACAGGCTCTCTCTCTCTCTCTCTCTCTCTCTCTCTCTCTCTCTCTCTCTCTCTCTCTCTCTCTCTCTCTCTCTCTCTCTCTCCCAGATAACTACATATTTCGGCAGTAATTAAGGCCAAAACCAATAAAACCTGTCCTAGCTGTGTTAACTCGAAGTATATACGGAAAAGATCATTGAAATGCAAAAAAACAGAAAAATTAGAATTCTACCCCTTCCCGAATGGTTGAAACAGAAGCACGTGTAGTTCAGGGGCCCAGCGTCGTTTAATTCAAAAGTTGTGCCCAAAAGGTTTGACTGCTTTAACCGACTGTATATGCAATAGGAATGACTCGGAGGGATTTCTTAAGTTTCGCATTCCTGGGGTTTGGAAGAAGGGACCCTTAAAAGGGAACCCTTAAATTCCTTATAATTCAACTTCCGCTCCCATTCACGAAACTATATGTACATAGCAGAAACATATAGTAAAGAGCAATAATGTAACTTAAGAAGAAAACCTCATCAGCATTACCATTTAAGAATGGTAGTAATTATGGTAATTAATTCCTTATAATTCAGATTTCGCGCCCAAAATAATTTTTTACTTCATAGGCTTTGTATGCTTAGGTACTATCCAAAAACACAACTTAAGAACAAATCTGACCTGGCATTACCATTTAAGAAGGGTCAAAGGTCAAATATGAACCCTAGAAGCACTAAAAATTCAAAGTATGTGCCCATTGTTCATATTTAGTGTATAAGTTGTTCCTGTTGAACAGTCATTCAGAATGCAACTTAAGAAAAAAAAATCAATGGCATTACCATTTAAGAATGGTAGTAATTATGGTAATTAATTCCTTATAATTCAAATTTCGCGCCCAAAATATTTTTTTGTTTCATAGGCTTTGTATGCTTAGGTACTATCTAAAAACACAACTTACGAACAAATCTGACATGGCATTACTATTTAAGAAGGGTCAAAGGTCATATATGAGCCCTGAAAGTCCTCATAATTCAAAATATTTGCCCACTGGTAAGAGGTTTTAAAAAGGTTACCACTTTGTCGGGCCACCCCCTAATTGGGGGTCGTCCAAACGATGACTGGGGATGATCCAAACACCATCATAATCATTATTAAAATGGAGAGTGAGACTGAAAAAAATTGAGTCTGAAATAAAATATTTTAGGAAGAATGATTTAAGACATTCGTTAACCTTTTGGCTCACAAATATAAGTGTATATTTACCAACTTCAAGTGTCTTAATATGATACCAAAATTTCTCTGCTGAAAAATAAATAAGAACACAACACAAGAACATATAAATAAAGTCTTTAATATAATTCTCTAACTATAAATGCTTATTAGAATAAAAGACATATATGGGAGGAAACGGCCTAGGTATATGTATGTAGAATAAAAGACATGAATTATGACAATAGGACACTGACTGTAGAACTTGTGATTAAACACCTTGTGAGTTTTCTGCTTACCGCATTGAGATTTAAATTGGGGGTACATCCGCTATTGACACCGTTATTTACATTGCACTACGTCACAGAATAAAAAAAAATATCAGGTTGACAATATATCTCACGTGATATCCTTTTATCAACGTAGTTTTCGCTATTCAGCATCACATCACTAGAATCAGCAAGTTTTCACAGCCAAGATACATTATATTACAAGTGCGTAATATTATGTCAAGCACTAAAAAAAAAAAAAAATTAATTAAAACCTTGTCTTACGGAATAACAGCACGAGCTGCAGAGAGGGGCCTGACGCCAGCTGAAGCAACGCATTGTCTTCTTTTGACAAGAGAAAGAAATTCAATAATCTTTGTTAGGACAGAATTCATGGGTCCCGTTTGAATGACCCCTGTGTTAGTAACTGTACCCCTTACCCAACCAACCAGCACCATAATTGTGTAAATCAACTGAATAAACATTGAATACAATGTCTTTCGTAGTTACGTGAATCCTGTTTTTTTTTTTTTTTTTTTTTTTTTTTTTTTTTTTTTGACAAAGTTGACATGTTCTGTGTCAGTTGACGTCTTGCAAAATGTGTATTCAACAGGAACAACTTACAAACTAAATATTAATATGAAAGATAGGCGAATATTTTTAAATTTTATGTGTATTACAAACTAAATATTAATATGAAAGATAGGCGAATATTTTTAAATTTTGAGAAATTTCAGGGTTCATATTTGATCTTTGACCCTTCTTAGATGGTAATGCCAGGTCAGATTTGTTATGTTGGTTTTTATAGTACCTAAGAATACAAAGCCTATGAAATAGAGAAATATTTTGGGAGCAAAATTTGAATTATAAGGAATGATTACTATTGTTGATACCCTTCCTAAATGGTAGTGCCATTGAATTTTTGTTCTTAATTTGCATTCTGAGTGACTGTTCAACAGGAACAACTTATAAACTAAACATGAACGATGGGCAAATATTTTGAATTATGAGGACTTTCAGGGCTCATATTTGTCCTTTGACCCTTCTTAAATGGTAATGCCAGGTCAGATTTATTCTTAAGTTGTGTTTTTGGATAGTACCTAAGCATACAAAGCCTATGAAGTAAAAAATTATTTTGGGCGCGAAATTTGAATTATAAGGAATTAATTACCGGAATTAATTACCATAATTACTACCATTCTTAAATGGTAATGCTGATGAGGTTTTCTTCTTAAGTTGCATTATTGCTCTTTACTATGTTTCTGCTCTGTACACATAGTTTCGTGAATGGGAACGGTATTTGAATTATAAGGAATTTAAGGGTTCCCTTTTAAGGGTCCCTTCTTCCAAACCCCAGGAATGCGAAACTTAAGAAATCCCTCTGAGTCATTCCTATTGCATATACAGTCGGTTAAAACAGTCAAACCTTTTGGGCACAACTTTTGAATTAAACGACACTGGGGTCCCTAACTAATGGTAACACTTAGACAAAAACGTGCTATGTCAGTGCTGATATGAATCATCCTTCTCCCCAATTATGCAATGGCTTTCATTAAAGATAGGGTCACAGCTGTATTTTGTCTCATTATGTCACATTCCAACAAGTGTGCAAAAAGCCTTCCCTCAAGTTTCTCTGCATTTAGGTTAAAAATAGTTCAAGGTCATAGCTGATGAGTTTGCTTACGTTTTAGTTATATGTTATCCATCATCTTTTCTCAGTTTCACCTGTTAGATTAGCCTTCATCATGATCCCTCATCATTCCCAATTCGTTCCATTTATTATCTACTTTTATGTTTTCAGAACGGGTCGTTAAGTTCACGTACAGGCGTTTGTGGGATTAGCCCAAAACGGTATTACTGTGTGATGGTAAATGTCATTATTTCTTCTCTATACGAATAATGGAAAGTAGTGGCCTCAGAATCCCTTGTGAACTAGCCATTATCCCCTCTACTCATAATATGGTGCTTTCTGCTGAAATCATCGTTGCAGTTATCGATCCATTTTATGTACTTAGTAAATTGGTCTGCCTTAAGAATATACTTTTATTTATCTGCAAAGTGATCTATAGTATTTTTGTGATATTGTAACGAGAACTGCTTATCCTTCTCATATCATGTGGGATTATTTTGTTTATATTTATTTCTTTTATCTCAAGGAGCGACTTCGCTTATTTTATATGTGTAGATGACATTAGTTATTCATTCATCGTAGTATTTTCAGTTAGGTATTAAGAACAGTATATCTTATGTAATTAGTGATGGTGAACGGAAGAGGGCTTGTAATTGACAATATCTCAGATTTATTATATACCATCCTCTATTCAAGTGATTCAGCTATTATTGGTGAGCAAATGCACACGTTTATATCAGGAATGTCGCCCATGGCCTTAACAACACTGAATAATTTGTTTTTAGAAGAGAAGTACAGGATAAAGAGTAGGAAAACGATAATAGAAGTTATCATACGTGGCTGTCATCAATTGTAATTGATTATATTAATAATTCTTGAAAACCTTGAAAGTCTTCCATTTCTCATTTGTGAACTGTTGCGGGCACCTTCGATTTTCACAAGTCTGCAAACTTGTGTGGACTGCATATTGCAGTAAACATGCAGTATGGACCAATTTTTGCTGTCTAGGCATCATATTTCGAATGCAGTACTTTTGGAAAAGCCGTAGGATGTAAACTTGCATTAGGACAAAAACTGTACAATGAGAACCATTTGTAGTCATAGCAAAGGCAGTATTTATGGGAGCTGTGTTAGAAACGGTCCTTAAACTTACAATTGCAAGCAAACAACCTACAGTGCATCTAAGCACATTTGCAAGCTCCAAACTTAAATTGATGTAGGACTAGTAAAGCGTGCCATTTCATTCTGTTTTCAAGATATTTTATTTTGAGTGCTTTAGGCGTCAAATTAGAAATGTTCGTATGTCTGAAAGAAAGCTAGATTGATACCATAACCAGTATGAATCCCCCGTTCGATGCATGAGTTCCATGACCTCTCTTTTTATTTTAATGGAGACAGTATTTTTAAATGACGTAGGTGTTTCAAATTAGAGGAAAAATCACAATTAATGTGCATGAATAAATCATCGAAAGCTAACAGATGGAAATGCCTTCTGTGCTCTTCTCGCCTGTTCATCAAGGCGAAGATCAAAAGCCATATCTGTAACCAAGCACACAAAGATTTCTTGTGAAAGTAGTTGTGCTCTACTGCACTTTCAGACACAGTAAGGGAAGGGTAAAGTTCATATTTATGAACAGGAACTAAAAGAAGGCTGTTGGAACCAGTTATGCTCTACTACGTCGCAAGCTTGTTAGAGCAAAGACAAACATTATTTTTCCACATTAACAAGTGCTCAAAGATATTTTGTGGATGTATTTGCGCTCTACTTATGTACGAACTCATTGATCATAATCTAAAGTGTGGTTGGGAGTAGCGTGAATTTTCCCGTCATTGGATTGTTGAGGAAATTTCTTTGTTAATAGGTAATGACCTAGCAGATGAGAAAGATTCATGAGAGCCAGTCATTTTCAAACAGTTGTTTCTGAAGACCAATATGCATTTACTATTTTGCAGCTTGAAGCAGGATTAAAAACAGTCATTGTAATTGTTGTTAGATGACTCGGTGTCTGTTGATGCTACGGACCTTCACGGTACATTTTTCAGTAACGTTTTTAAATCGAGTCGAAAATTTGGCTGTTTAGAACATATTCCTTTCTGTGAAGTTTTTCCTTTGCTGAAGTACAGAAAGTTTTTTCTTTCCCAAAGGGGCTTGGTTGGCCCAGGGGCAACTTTGGCCAGGTTTTGTAAACTGCATAAATCCAGTATGGCTGCCACGTGCCATATACTGCATTTCAAGATATTTTGCTGATCTCACTTGAGACTACTTTTACGATCAAAAGTCAAATTAAACAATTGAAAGGTATAAGAGGGATACGTCCTACAAGCTATTTCTTTGGGGATTGTTAATAAAAAGTTTTATATAGATTGCTTGTATGCAGGTTTTATCCGTTCTACTTTGTAATCCAAAGTGAAAAAATAAAATGGGAAAATTCAAGTCAGCGTCCTTATTTTATGCACGCTAGTGAGCAGTAGATATTTTTCATGGCGACAAAACCCTTTTTATTTTGTTTATGAATTTTTTTAATATGTCTTATTTTGTTTAGTTGTCGCTTAAATGTTTATTTGACGTATTTCCAATGAAACAGTCATTTGACGCCTTATTATTATAGTATGATGATCATAAAAACTGCAATTATTTTGGCCCACATTCTGCGTGCTGTATCTTATCAAAGTCATTGTTTATTGACAATGAGAAAAACAACAAAATAATTGGCTGCTGATTGCTACCGCTCATCGTGGAGCTAGTCTGATGTATTGTTAAAATAATAATGGAAAAAAGGTTAGCCGATATTTTCTGCCGTATACGAGTATATCCTTTCCAGTGTCAGTGCGTCTCACAGTGGTGGAAGTAGGGTCTATATAGGCCCTATAAGGGTGATTTAAATGCTGAGTAAAAGGTAACATTTTAAAAATTTATCCATCATAATGTACACGATGAATTTTGCTTTGGCCGATTGTAACGCTGGATGTGGTTGGACAAGGGGGTCTTTTCTTTGGAGCTGCTCGTCACTTCCTATGAACAGAAGCATTGTATTCTTTCTGTTTGAGACGACCGGGGATATCAGGATTTTCTACTGCTTTCTGTCTGTCTGTCTGTATTTTCTGTCTTTATCGCTCCTTGCCCATTGTGCTGTCACCCTAGGTAATATTTACTGACATCTGATGATAGGTAGCGCAATACAGTAATCAGTAGAATCGCTGTGACTGATTTCTTTTTATTTGCTCTCAGATTTAAACGTTTCTGGCGTACACCTGCACTACCAAAGGTAGACTTAAGTAATCTTGGTAAACTTGGGCAGTCTAGAAATATCTTGAATAAACAGATTACGTGAAAACTAAGAAAATCGTATATAGCTAACGTGTTTTAGGCACAACTAAGATCTATAAAATTTCACTAATGTCCTAATAAACAAATTTTTCTTCAAACTCAGCTTATGTATGAAATTACCTTATATCAACATAAAGTTTCCAGAACGCAAGAGAAAATTAGTGTATATTTTTCGAAACAGAAAACGGTGCTAGGGGAGGTATACAAAAGGAAAAAATTCATAAATTATGCTTCGACGCAGAGTCGGCCCGTTCTATATCTTATACTTCACAATCACCACAGTGTTAAAGTATGTTGAGTCACAAGGCGCTGTCTGCACGATTAGATTACAATAGCCTTCTCCACCAGGGCAGAATGGAGTTCAGGAAACATGCTGTTTGTATCAACCACATGACTCCTTTCTACATTTTTGGCACCTCTGATTTGTGGTAGTGCAGAGTAACATTAATCAATTGTGGTGGGGTTGGAATACTTGGAGCAGTCTTAGTAATTGGAATGCTGTTTTACATCTTCCACCCAAAGTCACAAATTTACTTGGATGCGTCAAGTGGGCAATTTTTGTCAGTAGTTTTTTACACCATAGCTTGGTCAGCATGTACCTGTACAGCATGTTGTAGATTTCCCGATGTGGGAGCAGTGTCTCACTTTTAAACCTCTTGAAAAAAATGAACTATACACACTGTGTTTGGTTCTTCTGCTCGACCATACAAGAATGTGAAAGGTATTCGCTGCTCCCAATTTTTCTGTCCATTCTCACCCTGAATGTAAACTGGTCCAGAGATTAGCGTTCTGAGATGTATTTCCAGAACATTTAGTCATTTTGGCCATAGTGCCGTGGATCTGTAGCATTAATACCATAAATTTGTTCGTGCCATCTCACAGTGTGCCCTTTGACCCCAACTATGCCAGATATGCCCAGCATAGTAGAAAAACAAATGTATGTTTATCACACTTCCTCCCAGCAGAAACCTGAAGAACGCGGGAAACTACGGTGATAATGTTCTTGGTCAAAGAAGGTAAAGTTGCATTGTGACTCATTTTTAAAGGAAAGCCAGGATCTTACCAGTTCGTTTTTATAAATTTTACCATCTTCATCAGTGAATGATTATGTAACTGAGCAGAGCAGATTTCGTAGGTGAACAGAGACGGAAGGTCATTCTGCTGCAGTTGCATCGGCGGTGGCCTTGAGTGAAATTAAACACAGGCAATTTTGGTGCCCTTTCCCTCTAAATAAAAAATTCAGGCAAAATCATAAAAATTCATGCTTTAAGAGGACAGAGCGATTGAATGCTAATGAAAACGAAGTGATAATGAAATTGCATTTGGTTTCTAAGAGTTATAAACAATAAGATTAAATTTAGCTGAATTTAAAAATAGTCCATATTTCTCCATGGTTAGCTGAAAGAGCAAATCCCGCAACATCATTTTTAATGAAGGGCCCAAGTTAAATCTTATCATTAGATCGCGCGCGTTCCGTCCATTCGTGGTATTTTCACTTATCGCTCAGCTTGAAACTTTGGTTTAAAAATTTTTAGAAGGATATCCGAGCTTTTTGAGTTCCAGGAAGAGGCAGTTCCTTCTCAGTGAGGTTCTTGTAAAATCCTAATTTTTGTGGAATGTTAATTCACAAATTTTCATCCTTATTCCAGTCTAACTCTTCTCATTCATCTTCAGCCACTTTTTTCATTATAAAATGTTAGCGAAGGGTAAAGAGTAAAGGTGACTTGACATCTCCCTCTAGGCCTCAGTATCTACCGCAAATTCACTTTCAATTGAGTCTGTCAACATAAGACTATGCATCTGTTTTGTGCACGGATAATTTCGATATGCTTTACATATTTAATGGGAACGCCTTTATGATGAAAGACTTGTCTTCCTTATTTTCTTATATGTTGCTGGTTAATTTATATATAGAACTGGTTAATTTTTTATGTATGAACATGTGTAAGAAATGGAAATAATCTTAACTGTTTCTCGTGGTCTTATTGTCTATTGTATACTCTGTGTATTTCATCGGTAACGTAAATGGTAACAAGCTACACATTATCATGTTCAGTGCATCTTACGTTGACCTTGACGGCTGAGTGGATGCTCAGTAAGCGCAAGGAAGCCACTTAAAATGAGCAGAATTTGGATTAATTGCAAAATTGTTGGCCATTGATAATTGGTCAGAAGACCACTTGTTAAGAAGTCTCGTGTTTCACTTGATATTCATGGAGCTGGTAATAATCTTGAGTTTAGCAAATGTGAAACTTCTTAGCACTGCTTATGAAACAGTCACGAAACATGTCAACACATGACTAAAAGCACGTTAAATAAGTGACATTAGTATTAATTAACAATATTAAGTAACAACTTCTGTGGAATTGTCAGATGTCTCCTAAGGTTGCCGTGATGTATACCGGAATTCACGAGAGCAACTGTACAACTCAGTTTATTTCAAGGTCGAGGATGTCGGAAAACTTACATTTAGGAAAGTCCGTATAATTTTAAATAACTATGAACCAGATAAGTGGACATAGAAATGGTTATTCTCAGATATTTTTTGTGCGAGCTCAGTGTGTCTTTTTGCCATTTGTAAAGGACGGTATGTAGAGCTCCACAGCTCCTTGTACAGAGTATATCTCATGGTATACCCTACAGATATCATGGTGTGGTCATAGGTTGTTTACGTCCATACACTGTAATGAGGTAATCAGCATTCAATACCGTGAGAAGGTTGCTACACTCTAGGGATTCCTAGGGCTTTCTGAATACCTGTGCTCTTTCCTGGTACTAGGCTCTGAATGTATTACCTGAAACCTTAGGCAGGTGTTCGGTATTCAAGTACCTTCATTAATGACATCAGGATATGGGTTGACTGCTATTACTTATTTTGTTGCCACTGTAATTAGCAAAGTTTATTCTTTAATGTCTCTCTCTCGTAGGTATTTTGTTGATAAGTAGGAGATATGAAGACTATTTAACTAAAGCATTAAATTCTTACCTGGCTCATTTTACGAGGTAAAAGCATGGATATCGATTTGTGTGTGTGTGTGTGTGTGATCATGTAGACGGTTGCCTATTTAGTTGAGTAGTAGGGAAGATGATAATAGTATCATTTCGAGAGATATTGTGTAAGGAGATGCGATTTTAATTAGATTGGAACTTTTCAGGGTAGTAATAGCGTGATTTTACTTCATTTTTTAATGCCAAAGCGTTCTGACCATGCTGTTTTATGTATTGGTATTCTTTATTCATGATCTTTGAATACCAATACTTTCATTCCTAGTCTTGTCTCATTCTTTCACGTTGAGAATGTTGCCGTTTGTGTTTGGACAACGTTCTCAACCTAAAAGAATAACAAAAGACTGGGGATGAAAGTATTGGTATTCAAAGATCATATATATATATATATATATATATATATATATATATATATATATATATATATATATATATATATATATATATATATTAATTAATTTATTTATCTATTTATTTATTCCGCCATTAAACTATTTATCATTAGTTTTGGGTGACCCCAGAAGAATAATATATTGGACACTACAGCATTCCAACATTCCTAATTCAACTGATGAATGATGGGTGAACTTTTTTCTGTAGAAGTACACTGCACCATTCACCTGTATCTTTCATGCACTCTCATGCTTTCACCTGTATCTTTCATGCACTCTCATGCTTTTCAGATGTTAAGGTGTTTCCTTTCCAAGTTCATCTTTTACCCCTTTATAGTCTAATATTTTGTAGGTCTTTCCTCTTCGCACCAAGATTCATATGCTCTTTTCCTATTCATTACCTCTTTTTCCTTAAACATGAATAATCCATTTCAGAGCTCAGTGATCATTTGTACTACCTCCGTGGATCTCCGCATTTCTTACCACCCAATGAATTCGTCCTATGCTACAGATACTGGACAGACAGTTCATCAGTATTGTTGAGACATTCCATGGGAGATATGCCCGGCCGTGGTGATGTATGCTATTTGGGTATATTTTCGCTCTTTGGCAATTTCTATTGAATTCAGTGGCATTAGTTGCACAGACTGTCTTTTTATTTAGACTAAATCAGCCTGTACTTCTTTTTCCTTTTAAGTAAGCTTCCACAGGTAGATGGTGTCGTTAGGTTGTCTCCCCTTCGTTTCCTATTTGCCAGTATGTACATGGCAGACGTCGAGGAAAGAACCTTCATTGCGTATCCGAAATCAAAGGTATATGCCCGATAAATAGACGACATGTTTATTACTATCGACGCTGATGATGAAGCCACCCGCTTACAGTATTCCTTGAAGAGTAACTCGAGCCTAAACTACACCATCAAATATAGTGTCGAAGGTTGTGTGGAGCAGAAAGACGATAGGTGCGATACGACCGTGTACCAAAAGGCGACAAATGTGGGTCGGTGCCTTAACGGCCGTGGGGGGTGGCCTGGCACTTAAAAACGCTCTGTAGTAGCCGCTAAGACGTGCAGTTACGCAGTTCCTCTTGGAAAGCTATAATGAGAGTTCGAACGTGTTAGGCAGCTCCTTATTAACTACAGCAACGTAATTGAAAGTTACATATGAAGAAAACAGTTGGACATGCATGCCAGAATCCCAGCGATGACTTCTACCTCACCAGGAAACACCATTTTTCCTCAGTGT
This sequence comes from Macrobrachium rosenbergii, assembly GCF_040412425.1. Taxonomy (NCBI): domain Eukaryota; kingdom Metazoa; phylum Arthropoda; class Malacostraca; order Decapoda; family Palaemonidae; genus Macrobrachium; species Macrobrachium rosenbergii. The sequence goes on along the minus strand of NC_089765.1, from coordinate 42,589,840 downwards.
TTGTGAATGAAATGATTCAGTGACATTATGGCGTTAAGACATCAGCTTATGTCCATTATGTCCACCAGTTTCCACGGACATTTCCTGATCTGTAATAAGAAAATAAAATTTTGGGGCATAGGTCATGAAAAAGGAAAATCTGGATCAATAAAGGTTAGAAGAATATTGTCACCTAAGTAGAAACTTACACTATTTTCTGCAGTAACAATGATCGATTTAGGATAATTGTTATTGCCACAATTACAAAATACATTGAAGTATATGGCTAATGACTGAAAAACATAACAAGCCCTTCCACTCAGATAATCAGATTTTTTAATTACAAAATAATTTCTATAGCATTTTTTTATGAAATGAATTAAAAGAGACAATAATATTCATGTAGTTTTTCTTACAAGGCTGTCACATAATCGTTGTTTTATGTTTAAGAAACACGTACGTCTTTAGGTACACAGTGACAAAATAATGGGCGCATCAATAACAGCCATGATCGTAAAATTCTACTTAACAAATTGGAAATACTATAGTTCCCCTTGACCATCAAGTCTGTTGCGTTTACTGGTAAAGAAAATGGATATTCTGCGTGGACTTAATTAAACAGAATCTTTGACCGGTAGAAGCATACATGATCGTTTGTAATAACATCCGAGCAGTCGCTTCAAAGAAGCTTCTAGGATCAGGGGAGTTTTATTATTGAAGAGATAGCGGTAAAATTGTAAGTCCATTTTTATTGTTCATCCTTTGACTACCAATTTCTGGAATGTTGAATTCGTACTGATGTATTGCATGATTAAAAAACAGAAGTATGAAATACAAGAATACAAAACTGAACTTTTATCACAAAGTTTGCAAACCCTGTAAGAATGTTGCTTTCACCCCAAATGTATCTTCCATTAAATAAAAAGAATTAGTTAATTTTTTTCCACCAAAAATCTCATTTTTATAATTTCGTAACCTCAGCCTGTGTATAACAGGAAGCAACCAAAGTTAAGTATGTTTTCAACCGATTGGTATGATTTTGATTGTGAGCGTTAATCTAAAGATGCAAAACTTTTTTTAACAACTGATTTTTCTGATTAAATTAGAGATTTTATATTGTGTCATATTTACAAGACCCCAACCAACAAATTCTGGGAACTATTGCCCCCAACCCCACCCCTATTTAATTACTTGTTTGTCTGTTAGTATGTTTGTCACATACTATGTTATCACAACAACTACACAATTGTAGGGAGTCTAGTCAATCATGGAGCAAGGATTATCTGTCATGCGTTGATGCTTTACCGTGGCAACTCCTCTTACAGAGTTGAAGAGATTTCAGTGAAATTTGGTGTGAAGTCAAGACCATCATGCATAGGTCTGTGTGCGACCGTTGCATTTACCTTGTGTGTGCAACTCCTCTTACATGGTTGAAGGGATTTCAGTCAAACTTTTGATAAAGGTAGACCATCTGTGTAGATGTGCATAAGGGGAGTTGCTGTCTGTCAGTTATCTTACTTTGTAAGATAACAGACCTAAAGGGTTGAAGGGATTTTAGTCAAACTCGGTATAAAATATTTGCCCATCATATCTGTGACACCCTTCTCCTCATTACAACTCACGGTTGAAGGTGTTTCAGCCAAAATTGGTACAAAGGTAAACCATATAATGTATTGTCAGGAATATAAGTCACCTCTCCCTCTTAAATTGCAATGATGCAGCACATTAATGCAATTCACATATTCTAATAAGATAAAGGTAGGTGTGTGAACAACACCTCTGCCTAACAAAGACAGCCCCTTCCTGGAAGAATCTCTCCTTCCTCACCCCTTAAAAATAATCTCTTTAATTCTCCTCGTTGACCTAGTGACTGCTCAAGCCCCTCTTTCAGGAAGCACCTTCCGAGATGCCGAATCCCCACCGGAGGCATAGATGAGCTGGTGAAGGGGATTAATTCCAAAAGAGAAAGTGCCCTGGCCTTAACAACAGAATCACCACGTGAACAGGGCACACCGCATGGCAGAAGCATGGACAGCATAGAAAACGGACCATGAGCTGCACAGGCACTGCCACCTAGGAGGAGAGGAATCGTAATCCACTGAGGTTTTCAAAGACAACGCTCCAGGCAACTCTCGTCAGAAACGTCTGGCCTTGGACTCCAGACACTTGTCCCTTGCCGCTTCTGCTCCATCATACCCTGATTTTCGCACGTGGCTGCTTTGAGCCTACGTCTTCCTTTGTGGTGAAGCTCCTTAATTCATGCCCTTCCTGCTGGTGCTGAAGACGAGGTCCCCTGTCTCCTATGGGAAGGTAATGTACCCAAAGTGAGGTCACAACCCTATTATTCTTCTACTGAATTTATTTTTCCTTTCTAAAGTGCGATCTTTTCACAAGACCTGATTTGCTTAGTGCAGTGAGTAAATTATTCCAGTTCATGTTCATTCCAGTGCCTAGAATCGAGTTGCTTTGGCACCTTATGTACAACCCCCTCAATTCTGTAATTCGCTACTTAAATCTGTGTGAGTTACTGATGCATTCTCGTTTACAGATGGAGTTGCTAGCTGTGGAGTCATCTGTTCACCCCTGCGTTTGTGCCATGGTTACTGCCACTGCCCCTCACCTAACGGTGTTGTACAAAGTGGATTTGTTTCTGTTTCTGTTATTGCGTAAATTACCGTAATTTTAGTTATTCGACAGGAATGTGTTTTCCCCCTGTCTGGTTTTGCAAACTCCCCATTCTTCTGATTTAGTTTGTTAATATAAATTTAAGCGATTTTAAGTGAACTCCAAGTGTTTATCTAAACTCCTTCATTGAAGTAAAGCCTTCAGCTTAACCTTTTTTCTTTATATTGGTTACCTGAGTCTACACCTGCTGTCAGAATTGAACCCACGAGGCAAGGTCCCCATTCTTCCCCAGGTAAACTCTAATATTTAGCGACCCTTGCCCGAACTCTTGTATCCTTGCAAAGAGCAGGATCATTGCATGACTGCAAACCTCCCCCCCCCCCACACAAGCTATCAGTCACTAGCTCTGCTAAAGCTGGGTACAAGACAGAGAAATGAACATTTTAGTGTAAAATCCCCATTACAAGCACAGGTGAACAGGTTTCCACAGCATATGTACAATATTATTTTAGTTTATCTGTTAGGTGCAAACCAAAATCATGACTTTAAAAACTGTTAGGGATCAGTTAGACCATGTGCTTGCTCCACAAATATCTCGCAGAGAGAAGTGATATCAAAAGAAATAGTGCCTTATTTCCTCTCCCACGTGCCCCTGACAATTTGCAGTCCACCATCTTTAGTTAGGCAACACAGATAGATGGGCCATGAATTCACGCCCAACCAGCAAATTTCGCTCGCTGGAATCCTCTCTCGCTCTCTCTCTCTCTCTCCCTTGATAGCTTGGAAGATCACGCGAGAAGTTAAATTAACACAATTCCTGAATTTGTCTTTGAGAAATATTATTCCCGTACTTGAGCCCAGGAATTTTGCACACGAAGGAATCGCCTCTCTAACTCATTAATATCGCATCCACAAGAAAGCAAACATGCAAAATTTATTCCTTAACACGAGCCGTACAGGATCCTTGCTTATTAAAATGCACTCAGTAAACAGCGGAAGAACGATTTCCCACTATTGTTTGGTGATTTCATAAAGGCCTGCGCACTCTCTGAACTTAGATGGTCATGTGAGTCCACGTATGGCGAGCCCATCAAAACATTGACCGTTGTCACATGTGCCGACCCTGTTATAACGAACCCAGTCACGCGTGACTCAGTACAAGGAGAGTAAACAACCCTAGCGATCACTTGTTTGTCAGGTCCTTGTAGAGCAACAGTAAAATTTTGCACACGATCCAGGCAAATACAGTTTTGCTTGTTTATGGTAGATTTAAGATTTTGTACTTGTCATATTGTGCCATATTAAACCTTGCATGCTTCAAAATAAACACATTCTCATCGTGTCAGTTTTATGCAGTTGTACTTTGCTGAAGAAGCCAGCTAAATTGATTTAATCATGCATGTAGTGCGTAACCTACAAAGCTTTGGGTTGCCCGCTTATCTTAAGGGTAACCTCATATAACAAATTTCAGCCAAGCCTTTTATCCCCACACTGGTGCCTAAGCATTTCTCATTTAACTCCTAAGGCTTATGGTACTCATTTCTTTAATTTCAGTTACTGCGTTCAATATGCCAAAATTAACTGCATTCAACACGTAACCCTCTACATTTTTTGGAACCCAATTATCACGTTCGACACACCAAAATTAAGCGCATTCAACACAACCCTCTACATTCTTCGGAACCCAATTATCGTGTTAAACCAGCCAAAATTTACAGCGTTCAACAAGTGACCTTTTACGTTCTTTGGAACCCAGTTACCGCATTCAACCTGCCAAAATTAACCACGTTCAAAGGGCAGCCCTCTACATTCTTTGGAACTGAATTACCCAATTACCGCGTTCAACACGCCAAAATTAACCACATGCAACACATAACCCTCTACGTTTTTCAGAACCCAAATAACCGTGTTCAACACACAAAACCCTATATTCTTCGGAACCCTAACTACCTCGTTCAACACGCAAAAGTCTAAGTTCTTCGGAACCCAAACTACCACATTCAACATAGAAAACCCTAAGTTCTCCAGAACCCAATTAACCACATTCCACACACACAACCCTCAGTTCTTCGGAACCCAAGTACCATGTTCAACACGCACCACCCTCAGTTCTTCAGAAAATAATTAGAAGGGTTCAACACACACAAACCCATTGAGTTCTTTGGAACAGACTAAATATAGTGCACCACGCACAAGCCCTTAGTTCTACGGAACCACCCTTGAAATCAAGGGCCAAAAATACACCTGAAACCCTCAGTCGAGGTTACGCCTCACCAAGCCAAATCCAGCCAAGGGGGAAAGGGGGAACTCACCATAAGCCTGCTCCCTTTTTGGGGGCAGTGCCAAAGAGGTACTTTAGCAAGATCTGTCGAGACTGTGGCAAGCAGGGCCACATGACCGCCAACTTCAAAGCCTGCCCAAGACACTCTGCCCCCAAGAGTAGTCCAGATGGTTGTCTGCTCCAGACAGCCCCTCAAGTGGATAGGCCACGAGAGCGTAACCATTGCACCCCTTGACGGTTTCTCTCCCCCCTCAAGCACTAACTAACATTATAGACACCGGTTCTGAAGTGAGTTTCATCACAGGGCCAAGTGCCTCCCGGTTCCTCCATCTGCGAAGACGAACGGATGACCATCTGCTGGGTCGATGGGGACGTGAAGTACCTCCCCACAGTTCGCATGCGGGTCGCTACCAGCGATTCCTCCCGGGAGAGGGAACACCTCTTCAGAGTCGTCCAGTCCTTAGCAACTGGATGCCCCCTGCTCCTGGGCCAAGACCTTGCCCAGTGGAGGGACACCCTGATCCCCCTAAGGTGCATGACCACTACGACTCCCAAGGACCCGGTGGAGGAGATACTTCCCCCTGACGACGCTCTTCTGCCTGATCTCAATTTAGCCAAAGTGCCATGGCTGCATAACCAGCCTGGCACGCCTCCAAACGAACCTGCTTCTGGTCTGCGACTGGCCTCCTCATCACGGGGGTGGACGCCTCCACTCTTGCCTTGAGCCGGGAACAACTCATCCAGGCCCAGACAGAGGATGCCACCTTGAGGCACCACCCCTTGGGCGCTGCTACAACGAAAGAAGTAGTAAGGTATTTGGTGGTCAAGGACGACTTCCTCCTGGAGAACAAGGCACTCTACCAAGTGACCCTGGGAACTAATGAAACTGCTCACATTTCCCACTGGCTGATAGTGGTTCCTCCATCCATGCAACAAGACCTTCGGTTGGCACACAATGGTATCAGCGGGCACTTTGGTGTCGTGAGCTTCCCGCGCCATCAAGGAAGAATTCTACTGGCCCGGTCTGCAAAAATCTCTTAGGCATTTGTAGCCTGGTGCCCGACATGCCAGATCACCGGAAACCCCAATGAAGTCATGCATAAAGCCCCCTTGAAGAACATCCCATTGATAGGAGTACCTTTCAAGGAAGTAGTGCTTGATTACTACACTCCCCAAGTGTGTATCAAAAGTAAAACTGGAAACAATCACTGTCTCACAATCATCAGTCGTTTCACAAGATATCCCGAAGCTATTCCTGTTAGGAGCAAAAACTCGAAGAATGCTGTGAAGGCACTCGTCCATTTCTTTTGCTGTTTCGGTTTCCCCGAAGCAATTCAGAGTTAGCAGGGACAACATTTTATGTCATAGGAGTTTCACGACAGCCTGGCCAGTCATGGCATCAAGCATATTCACTCAACACCATACCATCCCAAAAGTCAAAGAATAGTGGAGCGGTTTCATTCAGTGCTTACTGCAACTTTAGAAAAGCTCCGAACATGAAGGTGGAGTTACCTGGCACGAAAACTTCCCCTATGCCCTTTTTGCCATATGCCAAAAACTCTTTGAGACTACAGGGTGTAGCCCCTTCGAGCTACTCTATGCTCACTCTACCCGGCCCCCCTTGACATATTGTACGAGTCCTGGACAGAACCAACAAAGGCAGACTGAGCGAAGGACCTACCGGAAATACAACAGAAACTCCAAGCCTCATGGATGGTCACACAAACAACGGAAGCCACGACTCAAGAGTGGGTCAAAATTCAAAAGAACAAAAAAGCCTGAACCCGATCCTTTGACGTCAGAGACGGGGTCCTAGTCCTCTTGACTGGTGCCAAGCATCCCCTCAAAACCCAGTTTACCGGCCTCCATAGGGTACTCAGCAAGCGAGGGGTCCTAAATTATCTAGTCGACTGCGGGAAGAGGAAAGCCAAATGGTTACACATAAATTTACTGAAGCTGTACCTAAACAGGGAAGACGAGAAGACCAAAGAAAGCCCTCTGACTCGAGGGGTGCTAGGTGGCTCTCACTACAATGCCGCCGCCCTCGAAGAATTCAGAAGTGCTAGATCATCTAGAAATCATTACTCCAGGGCTAGATGAACACAAGCGTGACAAAGTGCACCAGCTGTTCACCGCACACCCGCAGGCAGTCCAAGACCTACTTGGTTGCACCGACCTGGTAGAACACGCCATACACCTGCAAGAAGGTGTCACCCCGATGGCACAAGGGTATTACCGGATAAACTCCGAAAAGGCGAAGAGAATCGAGGAGCAAGTACAACTCCAACTAGAACTCTGCCTGATCGAGCCCAGCTACAGTGAGTGGTCCTCTCCAGTAGTACTAGTCCCAAAGGAAGGAGGAGGAGACTGGCTATGCATAAACTTTAGTAAATTGAACGAAGCCAAAGCCCTACCCTCTTCTAAGAATCGAGATGTGCCTAGATAGCCTCAGAATTGCACCATACTTAAATAAAATTGATCTTGGAAAGGGATATTGGCAGGTGTCCTGTCAGAGGAGTCGCACCTCCTGACTGCCTTCACCATTCCCAGTGGTCTGTACCAGTGCCGGGTGATGCCCTTCGGCTTCAGAAACACCCCAAGTTGTTTTCAGAGGCTGATGAACAAAGTCCTGGTAGGAATCAAGAACTGCGTCGTCTACCTCGACGACATCATAACATAGCCTATGCCAATACATGGGAGGAACACCTTCAAATCCTTACTGCCCTACGCCAATCCAACCTGGTCATCAGTCTCAAAAAATATCAGTTTGGTGTGGCAAAAATCATGTATCTCAGTCACCGTGTGGGAAGCGGAAAACTAATGCCCAAGGATGCTAACATCCGTGCCATTTGGGACATGCCTTACCCAGGAACAAAAAGGGAAGCACAGCGAATTGTCGGAATGGTACAATACTTCTGGCACTTCCTTACGAACTTCGCTGACGCTGCTACCCCTATCACAAACCTCTTCCGAGGAAAACAGCCTTTCCGCTGCACTCCCAAGTGTGAGAAGGCATATGATAACCCCAAGGCAGTCCTAATTAGCCAACCCATTCGCCACACACCCAACCACGACCGTCCCTTCTTCATGGCGGTTGATGCCAGTGACATTGGCATTGGGGCAGTCATGTTCCAGGAAAAGGATGACGTTAGGCACCCAGTAGCTTACTATTCCAATGAGCTCAAACTAGCTGAGACTAGGTATTACACTACAGAAAAAGAACTTCTGGGCATGATCTTGGCAATGAAACAGTTTGAGTCTTACCATGGAGATCATAAATTCCCATTAAATGTCTGTACAGGTCATAACCCCCTAAAGTATCTCACAACTTTCTGAAACCAAAATAAGTGCTTGATGTGTTGGTGTCTCAACCTCCAAGATTACAACTGGAGGATTGAACACATTAAAGGTACGGATAACAAAATCGCTGATGCCCCTTCCAGGCAACTCTGATTCATCTTTGAAGTAATCACATACTACCCCCCTTCTCCTTTTTTCTTCCGGCTGAGCGTGACACTCTTACCAGAGTGAAGGGTTATGTTATGACTGGTCAAAACTAGCATTCCCGAAAGCATAAGGTACTTCCTTCCTTGACTCTATCCTTTCCTTGTAATTTAAACTCGAGTCCCCAACTCAAAAATCTTGTGTAAAGTGCACGTCTAAATGTGCATCACATACATAATAAGTGCCTCATGACACCTGCGATGATAGTGCTGTGACTGGCACAGTGCCGCCGTGTATAAGTATCGTGGCATCACCTAACGTAAGCTCACAAATACTTCATTGTAATGCCTCATCAAGGCAAACTAAACACATGACTTCAACGTCAAGGAATTAACCTTATCATTAAGTGCATGAATAACCTTCATCCTTACCTTAGAGTAGATGATCTAATCCTACTTATGTTGTTATTCAGATTCATGATTTACTGAGTTGTCAGTACTTTTATGTTAAGTTTGATATAATGCTGCAGTAGAGTAACAACAATTTAAAATTTAATAATTGCATGTCCAGCAGCCCAATACTTTAATCTAACATACAGTTTCAAAGTGATAGATAATTTGCACCTGATGGATTTGCATAAATGAATTTTTTATATTTTTGTGAGATTAAAAAGGGGAAAGTAAAGAGAGATATTTGATTCACTCAAGTTGAGTAGCCTGTAGACATTTCCCACCCGATTTAAGGAGTGGAATGTCAACTTGGAGGGGAGGTGTCGCGAATATAAGACACCTCTCCCTCTTAAAGTGCAATGGTGCACCATGCTAATGCAATTTACATATTCTGTTAAGATAAAGGTAGGCACGTGAACAACACCACTGCCTAACAAAGTCAGGTTATGGGAAAATATTGCCCCCTCCTGGAAGAATCTCTCCTATATGACCTCTTAAAAATAATCTCTTAATTCTCCTCGTTGACCTAGTGACTGCTCGAGCCTCTCTTTCAGGCACCACCTTCTGAGATGCCAAATCCTCTCCGGAGTCAGGCGAGCTGGCGAGGGGATTAATTCCAAAAGAGAAAGTGCCCTGGCTTTAACAACAGAATCGCCACATGGCCAGGGCACACCGCATGGCGTACTGCATGGCAAAAGTATGGAAAGCATAAAAACGGACTGCGAGACATGCAGGCACTGCTACCTAAGAGGAGAGGAATCATAATCCATCGAGGTTTTAAAAGACAATGCCCAGGCAGCGCTCGTCAGAAACGCCCATCCCTGGACTCCAGACACTTGTTCCTTGCCTCTTCCACTCCATCAGAGCCCTGATTTTCCCACGTGGCTGCTTTGAGCCTACGTCTTCCTTTGTTGCGAAGCCCTGTAATTCATGCCCTCCTTGCTGGTGCTGAAGACGAGGTCCCCTATCCCTTGTGGGAAGGTATTGTACCCAAAGCGAGGTTTTGAATTAGTCACGACTGTATTATTTTTCTACTGAATTTATTTTTCATTCATTCCAGTGCCTTTGAGTTGCTTTGGCACCTTATGCACAACCCCCTCAATTCTGTAATTCACTATTCAAATCTGTGTGAGTAACTGATGCATTCTCGTTTGCAGACGGAGTTGCTAGCTGTGGAATCATCTGTTCACCCCTGTGCTTGTGCCACGGTTACTACCACTGCCCCTCACCCAGCGGTGTTCTACGAAGTGGATTTGCTCCTATTTCTGTTGTGTAAATTACCATAATTTTAGGTATTCGACAGGAATCTGTTTTCACCCTGTCTGGTTTTGCAGATTCCCCATTTAGTTTGTTAATTTAAATATAAGTGATTTTAAGTGAACTCCAAGTGCTTATCCAAACTCTCCCCATTGAAGCAAAGCCTTCAGCTTAACCATTTTTCTTTATGTTGGTTACCAGAGTCTACACGTGCAGTCAGAATTGAACCCACATGGTAAGTTCCCCATTCATCCCCAAGTAAACTCTAACAGTATATATGGGTACAAAGGAAGATCAAATGTATAGACATGTACAAAAGGAGATCATCATTCTGTCTGACTGACAACATATGTAACATTTTAATTGTAACTTCAGTCGAAATTTGTACAAAAGTAGATTGCTAGACATAGATGTATATAATAGATTTTAAGGTCTGTCAGTGTCACATTTTGCCATGGCAACTCCTCCTACCTGGTTAAACAGATTTCAGTGAAACTTTATACATGATACCATTGTGCAATGTGCTGAAAAGGAGAATTTTAGTTTGTGAGTCTCAAGAATACCTTGCCATTGCAACTTGTACATTGTAGAAGGGATTTCAGTCAAACATAGTGTAAAGTCCCCGCTAAGTGGGTTTTCTATGGTGAACCGCCCGTTTTCTACGGTAACGCTCCTACGAGATTGGGTCAAGCAAAAATAGCCACATTTTATCTATGTAAATACATATCTACTACTGAATCATTTGCTCCTGTTTTCTTTGCACATGTGTTAGAATATTGTTGTGTCAATTCTTGTTAACTTACCTTTTGTGTTACTTGTATTTACCTATTATAATTAACACCGAGAGTAATTGACCTTGGGTCACCTGTATTCTATTGTATTCTTCTGTGTGACGTCCGCACGGCGCCTTATAAGGGACCTGTGTTCTGAATAAACCAGCAGTACATGTCCACTTGCTCATTATTTTGCACCTCTTATAGTGGTGACCCCGGAGTGGTTCCCGGAGCCATTAGCGGACTCATACGGTGACCTAGTCTTGGCTCCATGAACTACCCCCGCCCCTAACGGACTAAACACAGCGCTTTAACAAAGCATTCAGGCGTGCTGACTCTCGTCGGCAGATCACCAGCGTCATTAGCGGACACACACGTAATGCTCCCAAGTGCGTATTGACGCGAGTAACCCACTCCCAGTAAGAGGGTAATTGTGAGTATGGACGCGGACATTCCCTCCCACATACAGTTAACCACGAACTTCACAGACGCGGACATCTCCCTCGCGCACAACCCCCACACCTGGGCTCGCACGCTCCTCCATGCCAATACCCACTCCCCGCACGCTGCCTGTCCTGACGGAACAAACAAGGTCCGCCCTTGCCATAAAGCTGCCGCCCTTCACACAAAGCAACCCGTCATTGGGCAGTTCAGGTTGGCAGGACTTACCGACGAGGTCCTGCAGGCAGACGCCGTGACCAACGCCCTTCCGGAAGAAGTCTACAGGAAGCTCGTCCCGTGGGTGTCTGCCGCACGTCCCGTCACCTACCCAAAACTGAAGGCCTCTCTTGTGAACAACCCCCAACACGACCAGAACTTCCTGGAGACTTGGGGCGTGATCCAGGACCTGCTCACTCTTCCCGAGACAGACAGCAGCGGCAGGCAGTCGGAGATAAGCCTGTCAAGGGAGATCCTCCTCTGTCAGCTCCTTCCAGAGGTCGGGACCCAGATCCTCGAGCCCTATACAATGCCACTCGAGGACCTACTCAAGACGGCGCAGCAACTGACGGACTCCACAAGGGCAGCGAAGCAAGCATCCACGCCCACACACCCTGTCAGCTCCCTCCAACCAGAGGAAAGCGTGGAGGAGGAGATAAGCGCCGTCACCAGGCGGCGGCCAACCTACCACCACAAGAAGCATCCACCGGGGCCTTGCTACTACCACCAGTGGTACGGCAAGGATGCCTGGAACTGCCAACCCCCTGCTCGTTCACCCATCCAAAAAACAGGGGAGGTGATGGCCAACAGAACAGGCCACCCTGGCAGCAGAGGAACCCAGGAGCCCAAAACCAGTAGGCTTCTACATCCGCGACACCACCTCCGGCAGGATGATGCTGGTCGACACTGGGGCCATCTGATCAGTGTTCCCGCCATCCAGAGAGGACCGCAAACGCCTGCTGGACCTAGCTGCCTTCCTGACAGCTGCCAACGGGTCCCCCATCCTCTCCTACGGCACCAGGCTCCTATCGATCTCCATCCTCGGCTGGAGGTACAGCTGGAGCTTCATAGTCGCGGACGTAAGGACCCCACTCCTGGGCGCAGACTTCCTCGCCCACTTCAGTCTGGCAGTCGACGTCGGTCGCAAACGCCTATTGGACACCGACTCCTGCCAGTCCCTCCCCCTGGCGACGGGCCCCAGCGCGCCTGCCATCTACTCCGTTGTTCTGCACCAGTATGCCCAGCTGCTGAAGGAGTTCCTTGACATCTTCAAGCCCGAACTGCGCCAGGTACCTGGAGCCCCTGCAAAGCACGGAATCTATCACCACATCAAAACAAAGGGCCCCCAAACACACGCAAAGTTCCGGAGACTCCCCCCTCGGCGCCTTTAGGAGGCCAAAGATGCTTTCGCCGAGATGGAGTAGATGGACATATGCAGGAAGGCCTCCGGCCCGTGGACCGCTCCCCTCCACATGGTGCCGAAACCGGACGGCTCCTGGAGACCCTGCGGCGACTGAACCAGACCATTACCCTCTTCCAAACATGCAAGATCTCACAGCCTCTTTTCACAGGGCCAAAATATTTTCTAAACTAGACCTTCTGAAGTCCTACTTTCAGATACCAGTTGCTCCAGAGGACATCCCCAAAACCGCCATCATCACGCCCTTCGGGTCCTACGTCTTCGCCTTCTCCACCTTCGGCCTGGGGAGCGCGGGGGCAACCTTCCAGAGACTAATGGACAGCATCTTTGGGGACCTGAACTTTTGCGTCTGTTATGTAGATGACATTCTAATTTTTTCCAGATCCCCCAAAGAACACCTGCGGCACATCTGAAAGGTCCTGCAGCACCTGCAGGAGAACAGCCTCGTCGTAAGGTTTGATAAGTGCACCTTCGGCGTTGAAAGAGTTGACTTCCTGGGCCACGAGAACCATTTGCATCGAAGGTCACAGCCATCACCAGGTTCCTCACCCCTATCTCCGTCAAGGATGTACAAGAATTCCTCGGGATGGTCACCTACTACAGGAGGTTCATCCCCGGGGTCACGCACACCATGGCCCCCCTGACAGATAACCTGAAGGGCCACCCGAAGTCCTTAGTTTGGGGACCCGACCAGCAACAGGCCTTTTCCCTGACGAAGGCTGCCCTCGCCGAGGCAACCGCCTTGGCCCACCAGGACTCCAACGCCCCCCTTCAGCTGACGATGGACGCCAGCAACGCCGCCTGTGGGGCCGTCCTGGACCAGGTCGTCGCCTGAGCCCCCCAGCCCATCGCCTTCTTCAGCAAGTTCAGCCCTGCGGAGTCCCGATACAGCACCTTCGACAGGGAACTCTGCGCAGTGTATCTGGCGGTACGTCACTTCAAGTTCCTCCTGGAGGGTACGCCCTTCACAATCTGGACGGACCACCAGCCGCTGGTCCACGCCTTCGCAAAGCAGGAGGATGCATGGTCTTCCAGGTAGCAGCAGTATCTCGCGACCATCGCAGAGTTCACCTGCACGATCAAGTACCTCCCCAGCAGGAAGAACAATGTAGCAGACACCTTCTCCAGGAACGAGCTCAACGCAGTACAGCTCGGGATCGACTACGAGGGCTTCGCCCGGGAGCAGACCGCCGACCCAGAGACTCCAGCCTACCGCACCGCCATCACGTCGCTCAAGTGGAAGGACATGCCCCTCCGGCCTGGGGGGGGCCAACACTGCTGAGCGATGTAAGCATCGGCCAACCCCGCCCCCTGGTTCCCGCCTCCCGCTGCCGTCTGATGTTCGATGTCATCCACGGGCTGTCCTGCCCTCCACCAGGATGACAGCCAAGCTGTTAGCGGAGAAGTTCGTCTGGCATGGTACGCGGAGGGACGCGATGGCCTGGGCGAGACAGTGCATCCGGTGCCAGACCAGCAAGGTAGGGCGGCACCCCGAGACGGGGGTGGGCGAGTTTCCCCAGCCGGGGAGGCGGTTTGGACACATCCACATAGACGTGGTAGGTCCCCTTCCTCCATCAGGCGGGGCCAGATATCTCCTGACGATCGTCGACCGCTCCACCAGGTGGCCTGAAGCGATGCCCATGCAGGAAGCCACCGCCAGTGCGTGTGCCGAGGCCCTTCTCTCCAGCTGGATCTGCCAGTTGGGTGTCCCGGACCACATAACCGCCTTCCTGTCCAAGCAATGGTCCGGCCTGGCATGCCTGGTGGGGACCTCTCACCACACCACCACCGCCTACAACCCCGCAGCCAACAGATTGGTGGAGAAATTCCACAGGCCCCTGAGGGCGTCCCTCATGGCCCGCTGCACCACCGAGGATTGGAAGTACCAGCTGCCTTGGGTCCTCCTTGGGCTGAGGACCGCCCCCAGAGCCAGCGGCAACCTGTCCGCAGCAGAGAAAGTCTACGGGGAGCCCCTCGTAGTCCCAGGCAAACTCATCAATGGGGATCGCCACAACCTGACAGTCCAGAGGCTCCGCGACATAGTCGGGAAGTTCGCCCCCTGCCAGTGGACATACACCGATAGGTCGACACCTTTCACACCTCCCAGCCTGTCCTCCACTACCCATGTCTTCATCAGGAACGATGCCGTCTGCCCTCCACTTACCAGGCCCTACAGGGGGCCCTTCCACGTGCTCGAGCGGAACACCAAAGCATTCCAGCTGGCCCTGCAAGGGAAGGACGATTGGGTATCTGTCGACCGTCTCAAGCCCGCCCTGTTGGAGGAAGCTGTCGACGATACCACGCAGCGCCCTCCGCAAGAACTGTCGCCTCCGCAGCCAGCCCAGCCCAAAAAAAAGTCGCCTGGCCGCCCCTGGAAGCACCCAGACAGCGCCACAGCCAGCCGCTCCCGCTCACACTGCACCCCCTAGCTGACTTCGAGGAGCCACAGCACTCTCCAGCGGCCCAGCAGATACCTAGTTTAATCAGGTGTTACCCACGTCTTGTGGGGGGAGTATTGTAAAGTCCCTACTAAGCGGGTTTTCTATGGTGAACCGCCCGTTTTCTACGTTAATGCTCCTACGAGATTGGGTCAAGCAAAAATGGCCACATTTTATCTATGTAAATACACATCTACTACTGATTCATTTGCTCCTGTTTTCTTTGCACATGTGTTAGAAAATTGTTGTGTCAATTCTTGTTAACTTACCTTTTGTGTTACTTGTATTAAGGTTACTTGTATTTACCTATTATAATTAACACCAAGAGTAATTGACCTCGGGTCACCTGTATTCTATTGTATTCCTCTGTGTGACGTCCGCACGCCGCCTTATAAGCAGCCTGCATTCTGAATAAACCAGCAGTACATGTCCACCTGCTCATTATTTTGCACCTCTTATAATAGTACAAAGTTAGACATCATGTACAGACATTCATGTGGACATGTCTTTCACAGTTACCTTGTGATTGCAACTCACAGAGTCGAACGTATTATAGTCTAATTCGGTGCAGAGTTACACCATCCTGCATAGATGTGAAAGTAGGATGAGCATCCGTCTGTCTTTCTGTATATCTTACCAGTGTCAGCACATCTGTCACCTAACCCTTCCTACACAGTTGAAGGTACTTCTGTCAAACATGATGCAGAGGTAGACCATTATACGTAGATGTTCAGGAAAGGAGAACATCCTTGAATATGTCTATCTGTCCATTCATCAATGTCTTTCACACTTTCATTTACTTGTTGCACAATTCAAGGGATTTCATTCCAAATTGGTAACCACCATACATACAGTTGCATGAAGAGAAATATTCTGCATACAGTTGCATGAAGAGAAATATTCTGCCTATGCACCTGTCACACCCACCTTGAAACCAGAACCTCTTAAGTGGGGTAGACCTTCATGCATAGATATTCATGAAGTGAGTTTGTCTGTTTACTGTGTGTTTGTACAGCGCCTTAGCTGTGGGTATCACTTTGATTTGTAAAAGGTAGAAACTTCATGGTTATTATCTGGCATGCATACTCCACCATAACCTTCACACTAAAAATCACTCCTACACATATTACGTTGTCACATCTCCCACACCAGTGGGAAAAGGGAGAGCTGCGGTTAGTCTGTCAGACTGTTTATCAAACACTGTCTTATCACCACAAGTTCTACGTGTTTTAAGTAATTTTAGTCAAACTCGGTATAAATGTAGACTACCTTTTACAGATGTGAATAAAGATAGGTCACCCATCTGTATGTCTGCTGACATTAAAAGGAATGCTCTTAGAGAGTATTTGGCAAGCGGTAGAAGATATCTATTGCTTTTAGCAGTATCAAGAATTATTGTTTTGACATGAATATTGAAATGGTCTTTTACTAATTACGCAAAATGAGGGGGTGCTAATTGGTATTTATAATACTTGTTTATATATTTGTGTCAGCATCCTAAAGCCTAGCAATCATGTTATATGTTCAGTTTGTTGAATTGTTCAGAAATAAAGTGAAGGAGGATGCTTTTTATTTTTCAGTAATTTAGGTGATAGAACTTCATAGACTTTGTTTGCTTCATATTTCCGTTTAGATGTTCATAACTAAAATAGGCCGTATTTATCTCTTGTCTTTTTATTTCATTTTTATTTATGTTAATGGAAGCTGTTACCTAACATTTTTTATAACAAAATTGCTTTCACTTGTCACACATTGCCCTTTATACAAAGAGCATCACATACCACTTGTTTAGGACAACCACGAAAACTGTGTTCAAATGACATCAAATATGGGAACTGAAGTCTCCCTTCTTAATGTGGGGAGTTACGTGGGCATGATAAAGTAAGAGTAATTTTATCATATCCTGTAAATTTCTTTCTGGGAACTTTTGTAAGTAAAATCATTCTTAAATTACTTGTCATATAAGTTTATGAGAATTAATAAAAAGTTCAAGTGAATGGCTCTACTGTAGAACTAATGCTTGTGCTGTACAAGATAGCTGGAAATGTAAATCATAGGGGTGAATCATACTGAGATACATTGAGTTTAATAAACTGATTAGTTGCTTAATGGTGAATATGTCACAGGAGGCTATACGGGCCACAGGGACATAGTGTTTGTTTTTATATACTTGCAGTTAGGGAATCTAGACAACTAAAATCATGTGTATTTATGCCCCAGTTAAATCTTCTACGGCATTGCCTGGTCGGAATAGTCTTCGGTGCATTTCTGGAAACGTTATGTACACTAGGTCAACTCTCTTAAGCAGACCACCCCTGATTCTTGCATGAAGGAGGATTAATGTTGCCAGAACGTGAGGTGTTGTTAGAACTGGCACTGAACCTATGGAGAATAAAATGTAAAGAAATGTTACTTTTTTATATTTTCAAATAGTAAAAGTTTCTGATAGTATATGCATGTAGATGTAGAAATATTCTATTTAGTTTCTTTGAATTATTGGCAAAGTCTGGGAGGCATACGTTTTTTCAAATGTCAAAATGTATTTCTGAAAAGATTGATAACAATGATACAGTTACTCTTCTTCAGTGTGAATTTAAATTAAACTTCATTTACCTACCTACCCGACTCAGGGAATGAAAGACCAAAGCTGAAAAGGCTGCTCCAACAATTGCAGTAATGCTTGAATATAAGTTGAGAACAAAGAAAAATCCGCCAAGAGACAAAGAGGTTAGAAAGCTGTGCCATCCGTATTGCCCTATGTAAACACTGTGGTATGGGACTTCTGCTACCAACACTCCTGGTTAAAGGGGAAAAATTATTTTTAATGTGCGCGAAAATGTCGTAATCATTGTCTAACTTAGTTGTAACGACCAGATAAGTGGATTGAAAATGCACCTAAGGGAATGTAGGAATGTGCAAGCTGATAGGGTAGGTGCAAGTGAGTGTGTTTTGAGAGGGTTTAAAAAGTTAACGTACAGTTGGTAATAGCTGAAACAATAGAAAATTCGCACTGGCCATCTCTACATGGATGTGGGTTTTCAAAAATTGGAAGAATGAGAATGGAATTATTAAAAGAAATGAGAAGCAGATTTTGAAGTTTATAGTTTTAATAAAAATATGTAAATCATGTCATTGTCATAATCGTCATTAATGTTTTTAAGTCAAGTTTTTCATTTTGTTGCATTCTGTCTACTCGTGTGTCTAATGCACGTTCTTCTTGCATTCCTATGTATTTTCTGAGTATTTCTACTGGCATTAGTCATGCTATGTATAAATCTACCTCTTCCATTACCTTTAATATGTCCACAACAATTACAAGACCAGTTTTCGAGGAATTTTTTCCTGTTAACCATCCGGTCACCTTAAACATTGGTATGATACATTGGTTTTCAGTCCTCTCCTCTCCATTCCCCTCTATCTTGCAGATGAGAAAAACATATATATATTATATATATATATATATATATATATATATATATATATATATATATATATATATATATATATATATATATATATAATATGTAAAAATGACGAACTTATTGCTATTCTAAGACCTCTCCAGTATGTACTTCACCTCCCAGTGCCTCCTTTTCTGTATCCTATGTATTTTCCTAAGTAACGTGATGAACAACACAGAACTGAATGCTGTTCTTTAATGACCACTTTCATTTATCTTAAAAGCTTTTGATTAACCTGCCGTGAACTTCACTCAAGATCTTATGTCAAGTTATAAAACCATCACTTGCTCAGTAAGTTTTTTATACCATCTGCTTCCATGAAGCTTGTCTAATTGCGTTTCTTGCAACTTTGCCAAATGACTTTTCAAGGTTCACATATATATATTTTTCTCTTACTTTCCAAGTGGCACTTCTCTTTTAGCTGCCCATAATTATTTTATCTTTTTTGATTATCCTGACAGAAAGCCGTATTGAAAATCTGAACATTTTATCCTTTTTTTCTAGCACCATACTTTCAGTTGTATGCTCTTGTAATCTTGTTCATGTATTGCTTTTTACAGTGTAGTGCACCCCCTATTCCTTTGCAAATTATTCGTTTTACTCACATACCATATCATAAAAATTGTTAACATAAAGTTACATACTGTCAGTAATTTCAGATCAGGTACCTTCATGTTGCCTATTTATAATAAGAGCCAGAGGTGGGAGAGGCTGGACATAACAAATGTAAGGTACCTTCATATTGCATACTTATACAAATGCTATTGCCATTAGTTGCTGGACATGGCAAGTGTATACTATAGTTTGTTACCCGTAGACTATGGCAGTTACACAAAAAATATATGCTGAGATATTCTCTGTTAACTTTTCTGGCATGATCTCTTTAGTGTATTCTCTTTTTACAGAAGCTGGTGAGCCCATGAGTGAATTATCAAATTACTCATTATTTCTGTACAGAGGTGTATTAATTATTCCTGTTCAGGTTTACCAATGGTTTTGTCGAGATTTCGATTCCATTCCTCCCAAATTTTATTCTTTGCATTCACCATTTCATTCGCTATTAACTAGCATACAACAGCCTTGTAGTAGCCATGCTTTACCTGGCTTTCTAGTGCAGTCTTTTTGACCTTTGATGTGATGTTTTCTCTATTTTTTCTCATAATAAATCTGTTTCAGTTACTCTACTCCAAAATTTTTTCCACTTTTGTTTGGTCTTCTGAAGCATTGAATTCTGTATCTTTGATATTGGCAGAATTCCAGTAATATTGCATCTTGGTTTCTATATATAAAACTTATCCTCCCATCACATCCCCAGTTGGATATTATACTAGTGTATCTTTGTGGTACTATTGTATTTGAATCTAATAACTATTCCAATTAATTTGTGGCACTGTATGTGGTTTTTACCGAGAGCTCATGTATTGTATGTTACATTGCATTTTAATTATTCATCATATTTGTTATCATATCATCCCATTTTTCATGATAGGCCAGTGTGATAACCCATTTTGTTCATCTACTATTCATCCCTCTAAAATTTTTATTTCCTCTGTCCCAACAAATTGGTTTGGTTTCTATTTCTCTAACCTTGAAAGCACTATATGTCCATGTTTTTTTTTTTTTTTTTCCTTGAATTCTCACCCTCTGCCTCTATGGACTGCTGGATACTTGGTACTCTTGTATTGGCAGCGTATTTAACTGTGACAGTATTCTTTCTACGAGTTCAGGAAACTGTATTGATGAACTTAACATAACCCCCCTTCTGCTCAAGGGTAGAACTGGCTGAAGGGTAATTAACTCATTTTGAATTTTGTAACCCAACAAGCTAGCTTCATGCCAAAGTTAAGATTCTGATACAGTGATTTGACCAGTAACTCCAGATGCAGCAATTCTAGTGCATATGCGAATATTATGGCTGTTGATAACAGAGCCTGGAGAAAAATCTGTGGGATTAAATGGCATCGGCACTCTCCAGTTAGAGATGTAAGGTAGGCAACAGGTTCCAGTGGTAGTGGAGGCTTCATTAAACTGTTAAGACAGTAATGCACGGGACATAACTGTGGGAAGAGATGTTAGATTAGCCTGAAATATACTCAGTTAGAATATGCAAGGAGAGAGTGGATTTGTAAGACAAGTGAAAATCTGGGTGAGGACAGTGCAGAGTTGTTGATGATGATCTCTTTGACCTGGACTTGAAAGCGATACGAGGGAAACCTTTTGTGTGTATGTCAAGATCGTATGGATCCATTGGGAGCCAGAGGGTAGATGATTATGAAGGTGTTTAAATATCATGTTTGAATTTATTATGATCCATTTTTAGCATGCCCTTCAAACTTTTTATATTGTTGTTATTAGCTATACACCTTTTCATTTAATGAATATTTTGTTAATAAGGCTATGGCTTCATTTATGGTGATTTGGTATACTTCTAGTTCAAGTCGTTACATTGATAAACAGTTGATATAGGAATATTCCTGAAGCTGCCTACATAAAGATGGAAATAGTTATATCTATGAATATTTCATGTCTTCTTGATATCTTTTTCCTCAGATCTCCCCTGATTCCCATAAATGCTCTTTGAATTTGATATACAGCATATGATTTAGAACCTGGATGCGAAATTATCTTTTATGGCTTGGCATGCATATGTTGGTAAAGTATGTCGATTCTGGTAGATTGATTCTAGTTGCATCCTGAGTTGGACTGCCTGTTTTGAAGGTTTAAGCAGAGGCAGAATTTATATAGTCAGCATAGGTGGGTGAGTGTGTGTGTGTGCTCCTTGTCAGAATGTGGTCTTTACCAGTTATTTGGTCGTTTAGAGTGCCTGTCATGGTAGAGACGAATTTGAAATGTGTAGAGTGAACCTAGTGCAGTAATACAGTGATTTACAAGTTTTGGACTTAGTTTGTGTAGGTAGTAAAAATAAGGAATCGGAGGACTGACCTATCCATCTCGAGATTTTTTCGAGTTTGCACATGCGCACTTAGGTTTTGACTTAATTTCCTTCAGGAGGTTCCTATAATTTGTAAGAATACGTAGACAGAAAGGGAAAAGTGTTTCCAGAGTAAAATAAGGAAACTACTACCACCCAAGACTACTAATTTTTATTTGTTACCCTTAAGCTTGCACACACAAGCATACTCACTTGCGATGGCTGTTGCCAATACCCCTTTGGAATATGTTGATAATGGAGTGTTGTTCTTTATTTCAAACAAGATTGATTTTATGGCTCACGATGATGTTATATCAACTTGTAAGAATTTGTATAATGAAGGAGATATAAGTAAGGCTAAAATTCTAATGTATGATAAATATGGATGCCCAGAAATGGCAAAGGTACACAGTGGTGCAAATAAGACTTTAAATAACCTGAAAGAGATGGTTGCTTTCGTGGCCCAACAGGTCACTCCGAGGTCCAAATTCTTCATAACTAAATGCACCCAAGTGCCTCCTGTAGTGATGGATTTCATAGAAGCTGCAGGACTGAGCCACCACATCGCTAATTTGAGGAGTGAGATGATAGCGCCTTGCTTCAAAGTGGAGGCAATGGAATCTCAAATTCTAGACATGCAGGAAGCTCGAGTAGTGATTTCTCAGCAGCAGTCAAAGGAACAAGTGCAACTTCATCATGATTAGCAAGAGCAGCAGCAGCAGCCGAAGGAGTCAAGGGAGCATCAAAGGCAACAACAGAAATGCAACGAAAATCAGCAGCAGTCGCAGCAGAGTCAACATCGGCGGTGTTCTGAGAGCCCGGTGAAATAACTCCAGCAGTAACTTCATAATCACCTCCAGTTGTGTAACGGTCGTTCTTCTGGGATCACCGGATACGGAATCCGGAGAGGACATAGAAATGATGGAATATCACATTAATAACTATGTAATTACTATTGGTGACTTCAATACCCATCCGCAATCAAGATTTGGTGAAGAGCTTATTCAGTTTTGCAGTGAATGTAACATTCTGTGGTTTGATCATCTTGTTTGCCCCACATCTTTTATGGGGAAGTTTCAGCGGGTCCAAGTGATTCTTTACCTAATTTGATCCGACCATGATGCAGTATGTGTTTCCATCGACTTGTCTTATCAGATACTTTCGACGACTTTAGGATTGAATAATACGATAAATTATGCTGTTCCTAATAAAAATGGCTATCATGTTAAAACAGAAAGTTCATAACAGCATATTACCCTGCCACTTGAATCCTTTTCATGTCGAGATCCTGTGTGTCGAAATTTGGAACAGATCATTAATACGTTATTATAGTGAAACCATTACAGCCTTATTGTCATCAGGTAGTGCATTACAGTCAAAACCTAATTATGAGGAGATCCCTGGGTGGAATTAATTGGTATGTGACCATCACCGAGAGGCGAGAGACAGTTATAAATGGTGGTGGGACAGTGGTAAACCACGCTATGGTTTCATATACTGGGAAATGACTGTAAAAGGCAAGGGGAAGACATTGTAAGTAGGAAGACTGCGAATAATTTAAAAGAGAACTCAAGAATTTTTTAGAAGGAAATTAACAAGAAAAATATTAAATCTAAGCTACCTGAATGTGTTGAGAATGCCTCCGGAAGTAGTGCTATTTGTGACTTGTGGAGCAGCCACTATAAGGTAATATTTAATGATTCGCATCCTAAATCTACTATCCAGGCAGGTGGTCATACCGAGGACACAGTTGATGATGTAAAAAGGGCAGTTACAGAAATAAATGCAAATAGCAGTCCTGGTCATGATGGGTTATGCTCAGCACCGTACTCGTATATGCGCCCACCTTTGTTGTGCGTTTTATGGAGTTTTAATTGCTGGTTTGGTCACTTATTTTTCCCTGAAGAGTTGTGGAGGGTTATGATTGTTCCTATCATTAAGGATAAAAATGGTGACACCAGCAATTTAAGTAATTATAGACCAATTTCTCTCTCTCTCTGAATGGTTTTGTCAAAGTATTGGAGACAGTTGTTATTACTTATAAATGTTCAGCTTTCTTGGCTACTTCAGATCATCAGTTTATATATAAGGCAAAACATGGAACTGACATGGCCATAACTGTTCTGAGAAACGCGACTATTGAATACAATAGACACAACATTTGACAAGATATGTCATGAATATTTACTCGATACAATGCTAAAAAGAGGTTTTCCAGCTTATATTGTTAGCATTTTACAATACTAGTATTCCACTCAAAAAGTGAATGAAAAATGGGTACTGATATATCGGAAGAATTTAGTGTTACTTGTGTTATAATAGGGTTCTGCGTTATCACCCCATCTTTTCGGCTTATATATGGATGGTTTATCGGCAAAGCTACGTAGTCACAAAACTGGCTGCGTCCTGAGGAGTGAGACTGTCAACCATATAAGATGTGCTGATGATATTGTGTTTTGTCCATCACTGGGTGGTTTGCAGTGCCTGGTTGATGAGTGCTCTAAATACATAAATTTTATGAAATTAAATGTTAATGCTCAAAAGGCTAAATGTGTGGTTTTCAGCAATTGTAAGAACAAAAAACTGCCACAGAATCATGTTAACTTTAATGGTACTGCAATTGAATATGTAAAAGAAATTAAGTACTTTGGTTTCACCCTCACCTCTAATAACGATGATGACAATTATGTTGCAAACTTGTGCAGGGGTTTGTGCATTAGAGCAAATATGTTACGGCAAAACTTCTCAGAATGCACAGCTTTTCTAAAGTTTTTGCACGTCCATTTATTGTGTATCCCGTGCTTTTAAAGTAAAGGTGTCAAACCTTTTCAAGTTATGAGTGTTTTAATAATAGTATCAGAAGGTTGTTTAGCTTCGACATTGCGATGTAGTTTCCCATTTTTTCTTTCAGCTTGGTAAACCAACATTTAATGAGATAAGACGCAAGGCATTGGTAAGCGTATTAGGTAGAATGAAGGCATCAAGTAACAAACTTGTAAAAAACCTTACAAATATGCTGATGACCAGTGAGAACTTTATTTTTGGGATATGGAGGGGTTTAGCATATGCTTAATATTGTTAAACGCAAATGTATTAAACCTAGAATTTTTTTCTGTATCTACTTTTTTAGTATTTTTAGCTTAACCTATATGTATAGAATTCATTCCAGTGTATTTTGTGCGAAATAAAGCCTTTATTATTAATATATTATTAGATGATGCTTGAGAAGTCCTGCCTGAAAGTCAAACCTTAATTTTCTGGTTGCGTTCTAAATAATTTTTTTTATATATATATCATCGACACTAGTTGCAAACTGTTTTGGCCATATTTTAGTTGTAGCAGTTATTATGGCGAACCACGAGTTGGACACGCTAATAAGAAAACAATAGGTAGTTTTAGTTGTTGTCAGTCATTTTATGCTTAAAATGAGGTTTATACTGGTAAATCTGAATTTATTATATACGAGGTGTGATCATATAGTATCGGGATTGTTGCTATAGTAAAGGAGCTAGAATACGTAGAATGATTCCACTTGGCAGAGATTGACCTTGACCCCCACTGTGCATGCACAATAAGTTTTTTGCGTCCTAGCTCACTTCCGCTCCTTACAACAGTGGTTGCAAAAAGTGTATGGAGAGGATTGTATGACCCGCACACGAGTGTATAAGTGGTTCAGACATTTTCAAGATGGCGGACAAAATGTCGATAGTGACGAACGTTCTGGGAGACCCGCAACTAGCAGAACTGAGAAAAACAGTTTTCTTCGACCACTAGGGAATTGTTCATCATGAGTATGCTCCACCTGGTCAGACAGTAAACAAGAAGTACTACTGTGACGTGTTACGTCATTTGCGGTATGCTATTCGTCCGAAAAGGCCAGAATTGCATGCATCTGGTGACCGGAAACTTCACCATGTCAACGCACCTGCCCATTCAGCGGAGCTTGTGCAGCAGTTTTTGGCCAGACATAATATCCCCAGGTCCGACAGCCACCGTATGCAGTCTCGCCCCTTGCGACTTTTTCCTCTTTCCAAAAATCAAATCCCACTTGACAGAAAGAAGATTTCAGGACGTCGAGGAGATCCAAGTGAATGCGACGAGGCAGCTGCTGATTATCCCAGAAAACGAGTTCCGAGAATGCTTCCATCAATGGAAACAGCGTTGGATAAAGTATGTGACTTCCGAAGGGGACTACTTCGAAGGTAAAGTAATTGCTAAAACGGTACGTGTTGTAGTTTTCTTTTTTATAGCACCAGCCCTGATTCTTTATGATCACACCTCGTATTCACATCCAAAATTTTTATTGGGATGACTATTTACATTTGAGCACCAGTACGGTTATAATTTGTGTATCTACGAAAAATATTGTAGGGTTTGGCAGAAATTCTTGCTGTTTTTAGGTTTATCTGTGAGCTTTTGTAGTAGTTTAGTTTATCCGAATAGTAATGGAAGCATCGTTTGTTTTATGTACTTTGTATGGATGATGTGCATAATATACTGTGGTTTTGAGGGATATAAAAAGGGCATCTGTAGTTTTGAGGGATATAAAAGGGCATCTGCAGTTTAGTAAAGCTGGATGACAAAGAAACAATTACTTTTGTAAACGGTACAGACATTGATATTTACTCTATCCACACAAATGTGGTACAATATATGAATACATTAACAACTCATAAAACAATTGAAGAACTAACCATATAATGTCCCAGTTAAACTTCCCGTGCAGGCATGCAAGAAAGCCGTTGGTGAGAAAATAAGAAGTGCAATGAGTATAAGGCACGACGTTGTCAGATCTATGCATCCGTAAACTTGACCTGCTCCACGTACAGCCCCTTGGAGTACCTGTAAACACGTTTTGATTGTAAGATATATGTATAGGTATGACTAGGTGTTCATATTCGAGTGGGGGAAACATCGTGGCAAATTTATGCTGGCAGGTTTAAGAGCTTACATTTAACACAAATAGGTAAAAAATGAGAAAATTGAGTGCTTGAAAAGATTTTTTCAAATAACTGCCTCTACATTCTAACTGTAAAACTACTTCAGTATCGTAGCCTATCCAGTGCACAGTGATTGTGGTATAACAACTTACTATAAAATAAAGTGATTAAAATTATTATAAAATTTCAATTATTGTATGTTGTAGTGTCAGAATTTCCAACAAAAATACCTATGATGTTTTTCAGTTCACTTGATTTAGTTTCAGCTATATTGTCACGTGGTGTCAAGCGGTTACTAGATGGTCTGGTGGCACTGTTAGCACTAATATCTTTAGATCGATGGAGTGTTAATAATAATATTTAAATTCAAGAAATCAAATTTTTGTTTGCCTTCATATTTGTCCTTAGACTGCGCTTCTGAGATTGGACTTTTGACCGAATATTTAAGCTGCCCACTATTAATCTTATACGATTGCTATATTAGAATCCCCCCGAGAGAGTTGGTTAGGATTTAGCTTGTGTATCAAAATGTGTAGATCTATTCTTGCTTGGATTATTTTTCAGGAAGTACTAGTATACGAATACAATTTTGCAAATAAAGTCCTCAGTTATGCATTCGGTCTTGCATAAACTTTCAAACGCTGACACATTATTCATTCATATATATATATATATATATATATATATATATATATATATATATATAGTATATGGTATATATATAATATATATATATATATATAATATATATATATATATATATATATATATATATAATATATGTACATTATATATATACTGTATATATATATATTGTATGTGTATATATATGTATGTATGTGTATATATATATATATATATATATATATATATATATATATATATATATATATATATATATATATATATGGATGAATAATACGTAAGCATTTGAAAGTTTAAACAAGACCGATTGCATAACTGAGGACTTCATTTTATTTATAAAATTGTATTCGTATACTAGTATTTCCTGTATTATTTATAAAATTGTATTCGTTTACTAGTACTTCCTGAAAAACAATCCAAGAAAGAATAGATCAACACACTTTGATACACAAGGTAAGTCCTAACCAATTCTAGACAGTAATTCAGTTCACAATCCAGTCCACGGCTTCAAAAATACTTTAGTTCTTTAAATCCTTTCTTTTCTATTTTACAATTCCGAGTATCAGTATCCCTGGTAAGTACCATTTGATATTCTTTAAAAATGAGTAGTATAACAGAAAAATTTGGTATGGGAATATGAACGCTCATGACGGACTGCCTCAGTTTGGCATAATCTCAAAATAATATGCAAGTACAAGGTACGTACGGTGTAAGGAAACGCATGGCGGTCCTATGGGCACACGTGCGTGCAAGTCAGCCATCGGCGATCGCTCGAAGGAACGCAACTTCTACCATACAATATTCCTGTGTATTTCTCTCTAACCACTGTTGTCTCGATTCATGTACAATCACCACTACTTGCATTGCCATGCGAGCACTCCGATCATGTACTCATAATGTTCCACCGAATCTTCTGTATCAAACTGTATGTATGTTTCTGTTTGTGAAGACGCCAAACGTCTCGCCATTTTTCACATATACTGTGCTACTGCATTGTGTTCATTAATCTGTCTTGAATCTCAAGCAAATGTCCATATGTGGAATTTCCTGGCCTTTCCATTGACATATGTTTTATCATTGTACGTTTATATTGTCTCTCACAATCGCCATCTGTTTGTCTGTTGACAAGCAAAGGTGTCCGAAATATAATCTCTGTTTTGTCTTGTCTGTGTGTAGAAACTACATTGCGGCTCGCACCAGCCAATAACAACCATGAAGGTTCTGCACATTTATTCAGTAAGGAACCACCAATAACTAGACAACACCCAGCCAGTATGTCACTCAATACTTTCCTTACACTGGTGACCCCGGAGTGACCCGAAGGAGCCGATGGTAGACGTCCAACCAACGATGACGATCCACGCGCCAACGAACCCTTCGCCGCCTCCTCGACTCAGCCTACCGTCGTTCCCGAGCTTTCAGTAGATGTCCGACCCTCCAAGATGACCCATCCCACCACCAGAGCCCTGGACGCCTCCTCCAGGCAACCTGACGCAGCCCCCGAACTCATACAGGACAAGCTGACCAACGAAGGACCACCCGACGTCATCCTTCAGCCTGCTGCCGTCCCCCTCGAGCTGGCTACCGAAGAATCAGCCGACGTCATCCTTCAGCCTGCTGCTGTCCCCCTCGAGCTGGCTACCGAAGGATCACCTGACGTCATCCTTCAACCCGCTGCCGTCCTCCTCGAGTTTCTGCTGGCCGGCGTCATCCTGACCGGCGTCGCCCTTCAGCCTGCTACCCGCCCAAAGCCCACGCCCTTCGCGCCCATTCTAATTGTCAGCAAGACGATTTCCGCTATCGGGGCCTTGCTTGCGGGGGGAGTGTTGTAAGGGACCGCATGGTGGTCCTATGGGCACACATGCGTGTGAGTCAGCCATTGGACAAAACAAGACAACAAAGCATCTCTCTCTCTCTCTCTCTCTCTCTCTCTCTCTCTCTCTCTCTCTCTCTCTCTCTCTCTCTCTCTCTCTCTCTCTCTCTCTCCCGTGCGTCAGCGGCGATCGCTCAAAGGAACACAACTTCTACCATACAATATTTCTGTCTATTTCTCTCTAACCATTGTTGTCTCGATTCATGTACAATCACCACTACTTGCATTGCCATGCGAGCATTCCGATCATGTACTCATAATGTTCCACCGAATCTTCTGTATCAAACTGTGTGTATGTTTCTGTTTGTGAAGACGCCAAACGTCTCGCCATTTTTCACATATATTATGCTACTGCACTGTATTCATTATTCTGTCTCGAATCTCATGCAGATGTCCATATGTGGAATTTCCTGGCCTTTCCATTGACATATGTTTTATCATTGTACGTTTATATTGTCTCTCACAGTCGCCATCTTTTTGTCTGTTGACGAGCACAGATGTCTGAAACATAATCTCTGTTTTGTCTTGTCTGTGTGTAGAAACTACATTGCGGCTCGCACCAGCCAATAACAACCATGAAGATTCTTTACATTTATTCAGTAAGGAACCACCAATAAACTAAACACCCAGCCAGTATGTCATTCAATACCTTCCTTACAATGGGAAAAGGCATAATGGGAAGCAAGGTAAGATCTGCCCAAAACTTATATGAATCACAGCATTAAGTGAATAGTATATCAGATGGAATATAATATCTGACAAGGCAGAGAAATGTAATTTTTTATATAAAATTACTGTAATTATGATAAATCCAATAATCTGACCAAATGTGTTTGTGTATATATATATATATATATATATATATATATATATATATATATATATATACAATCACAACAGGAGCCACTGCTCAAATCCACATCGACGGGGTAACGAGGGAAAGCACAGAGCATTTTCATGATTTATTGTGCCGACGTTTCACAAACCATCTCGGTTGCATTTTCAAGGCTGCAAATATTTGAACACCATATTACTCGTAATACTCTTAGAATATTTCGACAAAATACATAGATTTACTACATTGACATCCTCAGTAAAAGCAAAATATAGCAGAATAGTGAAATTTAAAAACAAATCAGAATACAAAGATATAAAAAGAACGTAAACTTAAAAAACTTAAAAAATGTAAAAAGACGTAAAATAATCTTGACACCACTGGTTACATCAATATATTTAAAGTGAGACAAAATAAAATTAGTAAAAACCAGCAAAAAAAAAAAAAAAAAAAAAGGTCAAAATTGAAGGTCAAAATAAAATTAATACTGCCAAAAGAAGAAACATAAAAGCGCAAAAACACTACGGAGTAAAACACCCACCCAGCGGGCAGTATCAAAGAGAAACTAAACAGAAGAACCTTCAGAGACCGAGAAACGAAAGACAAGTGCAACGGGCCATTACGTAATGTATAATTGGATGGGGTAATTCTGCGAGTTTAACGACGGAACTAGCTTTTTATCATTATGGACTCTAAGACGTGAAGTTCGTTTTCATTTTGTACGTGTCCTATGATTTGGAAATCTTTGGCCTTTATGTGTGTTTTACAGATCTTTGAGTGATTCCGAATATTTGATTGTTCTGGATTGGACAGTCTACCCCTGTCCTAAAACTTACTCCTCTATGAGAGTCCAAGCGTACTTTTAGTAGCCTTTTGTACATCAACATAGGTCCCTCGACTACATCTAGGGCAAATATATTTGTATACAACGTTGGATGTAAACATTGGACTCAGCTTGTCTTTGTATATGAACAGAGAACCAATGGTGACTGGGTTCTTAGGAATAAGTTTCAAGTTTAGGGCTGGTAGTTCTTTGTGTATTATATCAATTAGCTTTTTTCTGAAATTGTCATCATGAAGAAACGGAAAACTCGCATACATTTTTAATTTGGGAACAGTGCTGATAGAGATAGGAGGTACCATTTTCCGGTAGAGTATTTTATTTAAGTACCTGAGAAAGAGTTTACGAGGAAAACAATTGTTTTCAAAATAAATACCTAATTTAATGATTTCCTCGTGGAAACTAAACCAGGAAGATGTATGTGTCAATGCCCTGTGGAGGAGAGTGACAATCGAATTCAACTTAAAATTAAAATAGCAAGAACTATAAAAATTCATTCCTAGACCCGTGAACGTTCCTTTGCGGTAAATTCCCGTACTAAAACCTTGGTCATTCCTAGAAACCAACACATCCAAGAATGGAAGCGTATTTTCCGACTCTTTTTCCAGGGTAAATTTTATAATAGGGTGCTGGGAATTGGCGAACCCCAGAAAAGCGTCAGCATTAAAATCGTGTTTAAAAACCAGAAACGTGTCATCCACGTATCTTCGGTAAAAAAGGGGCCGGAAAGATAAAGGACAGTTGTCCAGAAAGCTCTCTTCAAAGCATTCATGAATATGTTTGCGAACGTGGGTCCAAGGGGCGACCCCATCGCCATACCTTCCACCTGCTTGTACACAACTCCGTTAAAGATAAAGGCCGTGTCCCGCACGGCCAACACTAAAATTTGTTTAAAAAGCGACCTGCTAAAATTATTAAAAACATCACTGTCATCAATAAAAAGTTTATTCAAGATTATCTCTATAGTTTCCTCCACAGGTACATTCGTGAACAGAGATTCCACGTCTAGACTTACCATATGTAAATCAGGGTCTTGGATAAGAATTTCATTCTTGAAGGTGACTGCGTTCAAGAGTGTGTAGGAACCTTTAGTAAGCGGTTCTAGCATAGGTACCAAAAATTTAGCTAACTTATAATTAGCAGTGTTAATAGCAGACAAAATAGGCCGCATCGGTGTACCTGCCTTATGAACCTTGGGTAGCCCATACAAGATGCCATATGATGACCCAGAAACAAATAATTTCTGATATGTTAATTCATCTATGACATTATTCTGTTTTAAAGATCTTAGAAATCTGTTAATTTTATCTTCAGGTTTTATAATATTATATAGATCTGGTGGGCCAATCATTTCAAATTTTGATTGGTCATTAAGTATAGTCTCCATTTTATTCACATACTCTTGCTTATTCAGAATTACTGTACCCTTGCCTTTATCCGGTCTTGTAATAATAATATTCTTGTCTTGTGCCATGTCCTTCAAAATAACGAAGTCTTCCTTCTTGAAGAACGGAGTCCATCTCGTTCTCAACTTGCTAAAAGTAGTATGCGCTAAGGAGGATATCTGGGATCTTAAACCATCAACGTTGTTACAAAAGGGAAGCTGTATAATTTTATGAAATAGGGACTCTATTGGGAGAAAGAACCTTTGATAATTAGGCTTAAAATTTGGGAGGCAGAAGTCTAACCCTAAAGAAAGTAAAAACTCTTCTCTTTTGGACAGCACACGATTTGATAAATTAAATACAGAATGTATATCTTTGTTAAACACTGGTCTAAGCACGCCTAATTTCCTTAACTTTCTGTCATGTCTCAAGATAATCTGCTGGCGGAAACTGCTAATAGTCTTATTAAAAAGGCGAGTAAAGATAACAGAGTCTAAAAACGTAAACACTTCAAATACTTTAGATTTCTGTTTCTTGACCATCTCATCCAACTTGTTACCATTTTTCATCTTACCGTTAATTTCCATCTCCAGTAATTTTCTAGTTGAATCAACATAAAACTCAGAATGATACAAAGATGATTTATACAATTTGAACTTGACAAAATTAGGTACAATATTATTCAACTGACAGTATTGTAGGAAGTCCAAATCTAATTTATTCTTCTCTTGTTTTTTCACTAACTTCTCCAACTGACGACATGAATGAATGAGGGGAGGTCCGTAACGGTTCCGTACTAATTCTTGAAAGTGGTGAAGGCCACCAAACCGAAGTCTGAAGGCGAAAAGCAGAACGAAGAAAGAACCAAAGGATGCCATGGTGTCCTACAGTCTGGTTATGTTCCCTCACATACAATCACAACAGGAGCCACTGCTCAAATCCACATCGACGGGGTAAGCACAGAGCATTTTCATGATTTATTGTGCCGACGTTTCACAAACCATCTCGGTTGCATTTTCAAGGCTGCAAATATTTGAACACCATATTACTCGTAATACTCTTAGAATATTTCGACAAAATACATAGATTTACTACATTGACATCCTCAGTAAAAGCAAAATATAGCAGAATAGTGAAATTTAAAAACAAATCAGAATACAAAGATATAAAAAGAACGTAAACTTAAAAAAATTAAAAAATGTAAAAAAGACGTAAAATAATCTTGACACCACTGGTTACATCAATATATTTAAAGTGAGACAAAATAAAATTAGTAAAAAACCAGCAAAAAAAAAAAAAAAAAAAAAAAAAAAAAAAAAAAAAAAAAAAAATTGAAGGTCAAAATAAAATTAATACTGCCAAAGAAGAAACATAAAAGCGCAAAAACACTACAGGTAAAACACCCACCCAGCGGGCAGTATCAAGAGAAACTAAACAGAAGAACCTTCAGAGACCGAGAAAAAAGACGAAGTGCAACGGGCCATTACGTAATGTACAATTGGATGGAGGAATTCTGCGAGTTTAACGACGGAACTAGCTTTTTATCATTATGGACTCTAAGACGTGAAGTTCGTTTTCATTTTGTACGTGTCTATGATTTGAAATCTTTGGCCTCTATGTGTGTTTTACAGATCTTTGAGTGATTCCGAATATTTGATTGTTCTGGATTGGACAGTCTACCCCCTGTCCTAAAACTTACTCCTCTATGAGAGTCCAAGCGTACTTTTAGTAGCCTTTTTGTACATCAACATAGGTCCCTCGACTACATCTAGGCAAATATATTTGTATACAACGTTGGATGTAAACATTGGACTCAGCTTGTCTTTGTATATGAACAGAGAACCAATGGTGACTGGGTTCTTAGGAATAAGTTTCAAGTTTAGGGCTGGTAGTTCTTTGTGTATTATATCAATTAGTTTTTTTCATGATGACAATTTCAGAAAAAGCTAATTGATATAATACACAAAGAACTACCAGCCCTAAACTTGAAACTTATTCCTAAGAACCCAGTCACCATTGGTTCTCTGTTCATATACAAAGACAAGCTGAGTCCAATGTTTACATCCAATGTTGTATACAAATATATTTGCCCTAGATGTAGTCGAGGGACCTATGTTGATGTACAAAAAGGCTACTAAAAGTACGCTTGGACTCTCATAGAGGAGTAAGTTTTAGGACAGGGGTAGACTGTCCAATCCAGAACAATCAAATATTCGGAATCACTCAAAGATCTGTAAAACACACATAGAGGCCAAAGATTTCAAATCATAGGACACGTACAAAATGAAAACGAACTTCACGTCTTAGAGTCCATAATGATAAAAAAGCTAGTTCCGTCGTTAAACTCGCAGAATTCCTCCATCCAATTGTACATTACGTAATGGCCCGTTGCACTTCGTCTTTCGTTTCTCGGTCTCTGAAGGTTCTTCTGTTTAGTTTCTCTTTGATACTGCCCGCTGGGTGGGTGTTTTACTCCGTAGTGTTTTTGCGCTTTTATGTTTCTTCTTTTGGCAGTATTAATTTTATTTTGACCTTCAATTTTTTTTTTTTTTTTTTTTTTTTTGCTGGTTTTTTACTAATTTTATTTTGTCTCACTTTAAATATATTGATGTAACCAGTGGTGTCAAGATTATTTTACGTCTTTTTTACATTTTTTAAGTTTTTTAAGTTTACGTTCTTTTTATATCTTTGTATTCTGATTTGTTTTTAAATTTCACTATTCTGCTATATTTTGCTTTTACTGAGGATGTCAATGTAGTAAATCTATGTATTTTGTCGAAATATTCTAAGAGTATTACGAGTAATATGGTGTTCAAATATTTGCAGCCTTGAAAATGCAACCGAGATGGTTTGTGAAACGTCGGCACAATAAATCATGAAAATGCTCTGTGCTTTCCCTCGTTACCCCGTCGATATATATATATATATATATATATATACACATACACTTTTCGTCAGAATAATGGGATTTATCATAATTACAGCCATTTTATATAACAAATTACATTTCTCTGCCTTGCCAGATATTATATTCCATCTGATATACTTTGAAACTCGTATTTTTTTCGTAACTTACTACTCACTCAATGCTGTAATTCGTAGAAGTTTTTAGCACATCTTACCTTAAGCCTTTTTCCGTAAGTACCTTGTACTTGCATATTATTTTGAGATTACCCCAAACTGAGGCAGTCCGCCGTGAGCGTTCATATTCCCATACCCAAATTTTATGTTATATTACTCATTTTTAAAGAATATCAAACGGTCCTTATCAGGGATATTGATACTATGAATTGTAAAACAGAAAAGAAAGGGTTTAAAGAACTAAAGTATTTTTGAATCCGTGGACTGGATTGTGAACTGAATTATTGTCTAGAATTAGTAAACTGTCTGCAGCCTTACACTATATGTAAGGCTGCAGACATTTATTATAAATAACTTCGACATTTTTGAGGCCAAGAAAAGTCAGAACTGACTGCTAATTGCACTAGAAATTAGTTCTGGATAAGGTAATTACCGTTAGGGGATAACATTTTGAAAATACACTGATGTCTGTAAATTGAGTGGTTCATGGTAATGATTGTTCAATATTGGCCTTCTATTAAGATTCCGTTGTTTGATAAGATTGACGATTTTATATTTGTTTTTACTTTCATTGAATTGTTATTTTGGATGTGAGGGAAACAGTGTTGTTCTTATAATTCTCCTCATTTCATTTATTTGATTTGATGCTATATTGCACACATTTCTATGTGAGTCTGATTAATCTTGCATGTCATTTAAAAGTTAATCCTTTCATTTTATTTAACTTTTAATTTATAATAATTCTCATAGCTGCTTTATTCGCCTTGTTGTTTTTGTAACTAGACGTTTGATCAGAAAAAGAGGTTATTGATAATCACCATACTAGCCAGCCACTGAGATATAGTCACGATAAAGAAAACCGAAAACATTATTTCAGAGTAAGCTGAATATTACAGAGAAATACATTCTTGCATACTTGAACTAGTGCATAATTGAATAAATCTAAATGTAAGCTTAGTCCTGCAGGCATTTTCTTTTGCAGCCTCGATAATGAAGTATAATCGTGGTGTTTTATCCCTCCAGTTGCTCAGTAGTATGGGCAGATTCTAGCTTAAGCTGAACTTGGGAAGGAGCCAACTTGATGTTTATTTTTGCAGTATTCTTTTAATTATTAGCCCATATCTTAGGGGCATTTCATAAATATCTGAATGCTCTTACTAATGGTATTGGAGAATTTAATTTCAAAACGTCACGATATTTAAGGTCTCCATCAGCTATTATTATTATTGTTTTTTGGGGCTTAGGAGTTAAAGAACAGGGAAACAGCTATCCCCTTCAAGGGGATAGCTTTATTATGATTACAATTTAGTCACAATTACCTTTTAATATGGAGACTATGGATGAAAGTAAGTTTGCAGTGAGTTTTATGAGGTATGTTTTGTTTTGCAGGTATATGAATCAGCTATTAGTAAATATTGGTAATGTTGGGTAATCAAATGACTATCATGTTTACTCACCATAGTCCACTGAAGATCAGTAGGGTATGTAGTGTTATAGAGTGAACTTATTTGAGCTTGTTGCATGCTGTAGTGCCCAAGAGTATGAAACATGCAAATGCCGACCACAATATACGGGAGTGTTAAACCAGGTAAATTAGTTTGAGATAACCAAGAAGCTAAGGCATTCCCTAGGAGCACACTGTAGAAGCCATGTCAATCCCAGCATCATACCGGAAATTAAAAGAAATAGCATATATTACTACATAGTAAATTAAATTGACAATAATTATGAATTATTAAAATTGTGATAATTAAGTTTTGCATAGATCATTGATAACTTTCTGTTCTGTAACTCACCTCATCTCATTTTAGTATCATCTGTTTGTGTACTCCCAAATACTGATATGAATGAATGTCGCTCATTTTTTCAACACTTGCCAACTTTCATTTGCCCCACCTTCCTCTCTGATAACTTTATTCTTTACATTCACCTCTAATTTCTGTTATTAACACTTATAAGACCTTCCAGCAATCTCTGCAGCTTTTCCCTCGAAGTTATCAGTTAATAGTACTCAATTATCAGACATCTGGTACTCTGAACTCCATTCGGGATCCCTATTCTCATTCCACAAACTTTTACGGTTCCTGTCGTCTTCTTGGTTTCACTTGTCAGTCACTCCGTCCATAAAAAGGATTAAATTACCGTGAAGTCATACAATTTTGTTTGAGGCTCTGCTTTCATCATAACATCTTTTAAATATTGTCATCAAATGGAATTGTACACCATGTAACTCAGTATCTTCCACATTAAATCACAAGCTAAGTATGTATGCCTGTTACATAACAAACACGTGATCTGCACACTTTCCTCCTTTTATGCACCAGAACTTCATCCCTTAATAAGAATTGTGTTCATTTGTGTAATTTATCTTCAATCAAAACTTTTAAACGTCCCAGGTCTGTAAAGCGATGTTATGATCACAATATTTTTTACCACAGCTCTTTCTATTAATTACTTAGGAAAATAATCCTTATTCACTCATTACTCATTACGTAATCTGGTCAGCAACTCAAATACATTATCACCGCTATACCACAGCATCTCAGCTGATATGTAAACAACAGTTTGAGCTTCCTCGTTGCTTAACTATTTAATTGGTCTCACATCCTCAACAATTACCTTCAGAACCATTCTCAGATTCACATCAATTATTATAATTTTTTCATCATTCATTTCTGCCTTTTCTACTTTCAAGATTCAGTTTCCTTTCAAATTCAAAACACCCCATTTATACCAAACTGCATTTTCTTCAGACAGTATCTCTATTTGCAACATTTAGTTTAAATCCTGCTCTCACTAACTTTCCTTTGTACATTTACCCACCTTCAAAGTCATTTGCTCTCCCTAAAATTCAAGCTCTCATTTACCTAAATATTTTCCATTCATTTTCATCTTTTTCTTTTTTGTGACTCCCTTTTTTATACTTATATTCCCTTTTTCCTTGCATTCATGCTTTTCTTGGATTGTTTATACATGTGCACTTTACTCACAGGTACTTGGCTGCTGACCCCATTCTTAAACCTTTAAAATTCCCCATTGACTTCTTCCTCTTCTATGTCTTGGATCCTTCATTCATTCATTAGACACCACATTTGTTTTAATCAAAATCACTTGTCTTTATAGCAGACATGTTCTGACCACTCTCTCCCTAATTAAAACTCTTGAATTTGTAATATTGCTCCATCAAGTAATTTGAGATATACATACGCCACACATTTACAGTTATAACCATCAACCTACTGTTCAATCTCCTCTTGAGCAGACACTTGATGTAATCAATTTTCTTGTCATTTTCTGACGTTAATACATCTGTAATTGAATTCAAATCTTGCACTCCAGCTACCCCTGCACATCCAAACCCCGCTAGTCATACATTCAGAATTTCCAATTAACTTTTGCATGCTCAAACCGAATACAGGTGCAATGAATAAGGTTTCTTTTCTTTTTCTGTCTCCTTAAATTCTGTCACAGAGTGCTTGGACTCACTAGCCGAAAGGTTTCTTTGGTCTGTGAAGTGTTAATCTCTCCCTTTCCTTACTTCTCTCTGCCATGTCAGGGACAGTGAATCTATTTATTCCCAGTCATGTACACACTTCTGTTTCATTTTGGTTTCAGTAAGTGTTGTATATTTTAGGCTCCTTTCCTTGCACAGGTATAATATAAAACATTCCTCACGGGTATCACAGCATATCTTTTTTCATTGAATTTGCAACTATAAAGGATGTGAAGCTGTAAACGACGAAAATGTGATTTTTCTTATTACTAGGATCACTCAGGGACAACAGAGGAAGCTGTATGACAGAAAGGAGATCAGTGGGCCTTTTTTGGGTCATAAGATTTCCCAGGGGGTTCACAACCTTTTATTAGGTTTTATTTTGCCTTAAGCACCTCTTTGGATATATATATTGTTGGATGTGGGCTTTGGCTGATGAGTTTCTTAATTAATTAATGTAAGTTATGTAGCCCTGCTTCGCCAAGATCACACGTAAACTGTCAATTGAAGCTAAAAGTTACCCTTAAAAGACAGACAATTACTTAATTGGATTAGGTCGCCAGTCGGCACTACATATGGAATAGTGGATTACTTCTGTAACAAAGGAATTACATTAAACCCCTTCACTTCCCACCTAGTCCCAACAAAGAAAGAATGTACTGTGATAGCAAGGAAATTACATGACTCTTTAGTCAACGTCTGACACAGTCAATTTTCCTGGCTTCCGAGAAAAAAATATGAAGCAACGAATGTTTTTACTCTAACAGATATTTCTCTTCCAAACAATGGTGATCAGGATCCAAGTTTGCCTGAAATTTACTTACACTTGACTTTCTCTAAGTCCTACTTACTGCACAGGAATAGCTTATGCAATTCACTATGCAATGATCATTATTCATATCTAGACTTCATAAAAGAAATATGATTATACCAGGTTCTTTTGTAAATGGTGGCTGAGGGGGAAGCAATGGAAAAATTTAAGTACAGTGAAAGAGATACTAGCAAATCGACGAAAATCTTGTCAATTCCAGACTTACCATTACGTAGGTTGCTTGCGCAATGCAGCTGCCAATTGGAGTTCTTGAAGAACACTTATTGTCGAGTCACTGAGTAAAATAACAGATAGGAAAGGACAAAGGATAGAGTTGCTCGGAGCACAGCGGCATGCTCATTTCACAATGGTAGGGCTCTCTCTGCTCGCATGAGGTCATATCAGGGCAGGCTGTTTGTCTAATGTTTGTCCATAGCCCCTGGCAGTCTGAAAAATTGACAGAGACATTGCGGAATGCATAGGACAGGGAAAAAGGAAGCTTAAGACCACCTTTACTAGAGGTCACTTGGTGAAAACCCTCCCTGTTGGTTGAGGACTTTAATGCTAACCTATTCCCTACTAAAACGTTACTTTTTCGAAAACACAGCCTACCGCTGTCGCTCACAGTCTCTTAGCTTCAACAGAGATGCCTCCCTGTCTTTGTTAGAATGATATTCTTACTAAATAATGCAGAGAGGGCGAACAGCAGAATATATATAAAAGCTCCCCCCCCCCCAAAGAAGGCCTTCACTCCCTTTCGGGCGTGAAGGTCTGTACTAAGCAAGCTGTTCGCCTCTATTACGTTACTCTTCTTCCCTGAGCGGATTTGTCCCGTGCAGTCTAACTAGCTAGGGACTTACCTAACTCTAGAATGGACATGAGCTTTAATCACTTACAGAATTCTAACTGTACTTATAAGTGCTTACAGTTATTGCGTACTAACTCTTATAATCGTGATTTTTTAGACCTAGCCAAATGGTACATTCTATGGTATCTCCTATCCTAACCTATCCTAACATGGCCATAGCACCAACATAAGGGACAGTGAACTAGCTAAGTTACAAGTTTTTGCACTATAATTGATAATTACTGGTTGGTACATGAGGTCTGCCTCATGTGATAAATGCTTGCCTCACTGAGTTCGTAGGCCATGCGTGTCATGAGCACAGTGGCTATCTTCACCATAGTTTAGATTGTCTGATTTCAGTTACCCTGTACTTACGTGATTACTGCGGCTTGATGTACTTAATCTGGTCTAGGCTACTGTATGGTAGAGATCATGCTGACTGCCTCCTCTGGGCAAGGGGCCAGGATCACTCTAAGATGGTAGGGCACTGTGCTGAGAGGGCACTAGTGCCAGGATGAGCTAATGGCTCTGCAACTCCTGGCTCTCTTCCACCCCTTCATCTTCTTCTTCGGGTTCCTCCAAGGCATATCTATGTCAGACCTAGGAGGTAATGAGGGCACCGACTCTGGGGAAAGGCCATAAGGGCTAGCGGGCTTGAAGTCATGGGGAACTTCAGAAGCTACAGGAGGGCTCCCTACTCCAGCTGTTGCGACAACCGGAGTGAGAGCGATCTCGACCTCTTTGTCCGAGGAGGCCAGTTCCTGGTCTCCCAGAGAAGGTGTAACAGTTTGGTCCACCAGCGGTTCATCCTCTGGGAACAGATGTGGTGAAGAAGAAGTGTTGGGTACCGGAGGTTCTCTGGTTGCCACGACCAGTGCCGTGAGGGATCCTGGATCTCCCTGGGGAGGATCTGCCTCATGATTTGGACCAGGCACAGGGTCCTTCTTAATTGATGGCTCAACGTCCTTGCCAGACGGAGCATGGCACTGCTCAGTGCTCGCAAGTGGCACTGGCTGTGGTTGGGGATCAGGCATGCCTGACAAGGGGTCTGGAGGGGCAATACCTCGCTGATGGCTTGAATTTGGCTGTGGCAGAGATTCCTGCCCCTGCTGGAGATCTGAGCCTCTCGGAGAGTCTTGCTCGGGGGCGTCCGCTGCGCATTGCTTACTTGGGCAGCCCTCCCAATTAGTGAGTAACCTGTCTGCTTACATGTCCGACAGCGGTACTGCTCCTCCTGAACATCTCTTCGGGGAGAGGGAGAACCTCTTTGGTGGCTGCCCCTTTGTAAATGGAGAGGACTAGGGCGAGAACGTTTTGGTTTGTGCCCCTTCCACTGACCACTTCGGTGGGCGGATGGTGGGTTTTCTTTGTGGGGTTCTCCTACAGTCTGGGCCTCCGTGGAGGAGGTAGTATGGCTGCGAAGTGGCGGTGGGGAAGGGCTTTCCCAGAGGAGGTCCCAACCCAACAGGAAGTCTGCTCCAGGCCAAATTCCACCCACCACAGCAAAGCCGGTGGGGTAGCGTGCCCCAAGGTGTCATGACCTGGAGCGTGACTGTGAGAATGGTAATGGTGTGGCCCTCTATCCACTTCATCTCCCACCGGGTTTTCTCATCAACCGTGACACTGGCCGCGGAGAATGAGGTGCTGATGAGGTTGACAAACTTGGTGGTGGGGACAGGCCGGATGGCCAGCACTGTAGTGGCCGGCAGCACCACAGGATTGGCATTGGACCCTTGTAGGGGCTTGGTGACCTGCTGTGACTGTTGATGGAGAGGGTTGCGTGGATGTAGAAGGAGAGGAGTTCTGGCTGCTAGTAGGAGGCTGCTTGTTAGTGCGGAGCTTGTATCGGCACTCCGCCTCAGTGTGCCCCACCCTCTTACAGTGGGTGCACGGAGGCTTGCTAGGCAGTCCATTCTTCGGACAAGTCGAGCCTGAGAGGTATCCAGGGGGCACAATGCACCACTGAGATGTGCTGTGAGACTGGTTGAAGGTTTCCCATGAATCGGCCATGCGACAGGCTTCCACAAGGGTGGTAGATTGCTTATCATTTAGATATACAGCAAGGGGCCCAGGCATGCATTGGTAGAGATCCTCCAGCATGGTCCGATTGAAGAGGTCCTCAAACGTAGTGCAAGACAAGGAGTCGAACTAGCGGGTACCACCAGACTGGGTCT
Source organism: Macrobrachium rosenbergii (assembly GCF_040412425.1). Lineage (NCBI taxonomy): Eukaryota > Metazoa > Arthropoda > Malacostraca > Decapoda > Palaemonidae > Macrobrachium > Macrobrachium rosenbergii. The sequence goes on along the minus strand of NC_089765.1, from coordinate 42,547,418 downwards.
TGTGACATGCCCGTTCAGTCCAGGACCAGCCGACTTCCTTGGCAAGACCTCGGAACCGCTGTCTCCATTTCTCCAGGGTTATTTTGTAGGTCTTTATGATGACTTTACCCACTTCAACCATGTTGCCTTTCTGACTCTTCTCCAGTGAGCGAAGGGCTGCCTTAGCTTTTCCCTCCATGTGCTTGGCTAGCAGTAAGGCCCTCTCTGTCTCGGTGGTGCTGTAGTTATCAAAGATTGCTTCTATTTCCTCCAACCATGCTTCCAGCTCATCCTCAGTCCACTTGGGGACAAGGGAATTAATGCTTGAGATTGGAGCATTTGGTGCAGCAGGTGTGGGGTTGGAGGCTTGGTGTATAGCCATAGCTTCGGCATTTTCCTTCCTAGCTTTTTCCAGCTCGAGCTCCTTTTCCTTGACAGCTAACTCATGCTGTATTCTCCTTTCTTCTCTTTCATCTTCCAGCTGCCTCTGTTCTGCTTCATAATTCCGCGGTTCAAGCCTTTCTTCCTTCTCTTGCTTGGCCAAGTCATCCAGCTGCTCCTTAACCCACTTGGTAAGGTCCAGTCACGTGAGACCTGCTGCCGTCCCCAGCTCCATGAAGGCTCTATGATTCCCTGTTGCCATGGTTCTGCTGGGGAAGGCCATCTAATTGGGTCGACTGGACATACTTGGGCAGCAAGGAAGTGTCCCTCAGATTTAGGGTGACTTCAGTGATGTGGCACCTTTTCAATAAGGTGGCACTGGGGTTGAGTGTGCCATGTAAATGTCACACTGGTGGCACTCAGTATCTTTATGTACTGGTGGAACTTAGGTACAAAAGGACTTTTCTTCTGTTTACTTTTTTCTGGTTTGTTTCTTCTTTGTTTGGTGACACTATGGTGCCAGTGCATTCCTAGGAACCCTTTGCTTGAGTCCAACTATTGTATATTTAAGGAAAATGCACTCTATCCCAGCAGAGTGTAACAAATGAGTGGGAGAGAAAGGGAAGGTAACAGAGGGAGATAGATGTAAGCTATTCAGTTTATGACAGTGCCTCAGATCAATGGCACTGTGGAAAAGGAAAACTGAATTGTGGTTTTTTTTTTTTTTTAGGCCCTCGTGAGTGACTAGCTCCAGTACCAGCTGTGCTACTCCCTTTTCATGCAGATGGAGAAAGGCTACTTTCTGCTTAGGTCTGGATAAAAGACCTCACTCGTGCCTGACAGTTTCTAACTGTAATTAATCCTAACTTGTCCTCATCTATTTGTGGGACAGAGGTGTTTCTTTGTATTTGGTTTAGTTTGATTAATTATCCCGGTGTCGGGCTGTTCTTTCTATGAATTTGGTGCATGTACACTCAGAGGTTAGGTTGAATGCTTACTTGAATATATGAGAGAGAGAGAGAGAGAGAGAGAGAGAGAGAGAGAGAGAGAGAGAGAGAGAAATTCAGCCAGCAAATTAGTGCTGCCTGAGAAAATAGGAGAAATTATTATAATGACCCACTGGCAGGTGTCCTATTTGAAGATACGTCTTCTTAGGCTATTTTAGGGGATTGTCTTAGCATTCATAACTTTCCCTGTGGCCCGAGTCGTACGTCTTACTCTGAGAAGTTATGATTAAAAAATTATAAGTTTCTTTTCGTTTATATAATTTCTTACGTCGGGGAATTTGTATAGGAACTTTTGTTATATATTTCCTAAGCCCTATCATTCCCTGATTAAATTGTCTTATTTTTATCTATTGAAGTCTATTTCTGGTTAAGATTTTGCGAGTAGTATTACTACACAAACAAAGTAGTTCCCAAAGTGGCAATTAAGGCAGAGGCTAAGGTGACTGTGGCACCCCCACAAACCAATAACAACAACAAAGGTTTTAAGATGGCGGACATGGGGAACAGTCAACAAGGATTCCGAAATGTCGGACGAATCCCGCTATAATGCAGCAAAATTCAAAACAACTGCTGGACGCACACTGGCAGAGGAATACACGATCCCGAGGCTCGTTTTTTTTTACCATGGAATGCACACAGAGCACTCGAATTCCTCTCAAAAAAAAGAACGAAGCAAATGTAGGAATACAAATAACTAAATACACCAACAATGCAAAGGATTTTATGTTATGGAGATGGAAAACGAAATTACTATGAGCTACGCTTTTCTCTATTATTTCTTGCACAGAATTAATTTCCATTCACTTCCGCCATGCTTACTACGGGTTCAAGGACACCGAATGAATGGATATGTGACGTCCTGACGGCCAGAATTTACATGACTTAAATATGCAAATTATGAAATTAACGGTTGCCGTTTGCTTGCTATATTAATGACACGGAATTTTGATATGCTTCCCATGATATGAAAACTTATTACTCTGTTCTCCATTGGATGGGTCAATATCGTACTCAGCTAGCACTCTCCTAGGCCTGCGTTTGATTCTCCAGCCAGCCAAAGAAGAATTAGAGGAATTTATTTCTGGTGATAGAAATTCATTTCTCGGTATAATGTGGTTCAGATTCCACAATAAGCTGTAGGTCCCATTGCTAGGTAACCAGTTGGTTCTTAGACACATAAAATAGGCCTAATCCTTCGGGCCAGCCCTAGGAGAGCTGTTAGTCAGCTCTGTGGTCTGGTTAAACTAGGGTATACTTAACTTAATGTTACGCCCGCTCGGGCCTCTTCGGAGTGACGAATGCGGTTACTGCTTTTGAAATTCAATGAACTTCACAAATTTTGCCCTTCCTACATATGAGAGAAACGTTAAGCACACTTTCTCCATTCTTTGCCATGCAATAGTTAACTTGTTCAGCATCAATATCATGCATTAATCCTTGGCTGAGGTAAATAGCAAAATATTAAATATGACTCGATAACTCGGCCAGCGACCTTGAAAGGTATGTGGGTGGCGGTGTGTGTGAACTCGGCAACATTTCTTGTAAAAGTTTGTAAAGTGTAAATTATAAATTAGCTGCTCCTAATGCACACTTCCCTACCTATGCTAATTTCTTAATTATTAAAATGGTATTCTTATTGCTATTATGCCTTGTCCTGTCTCTTTGTTTTGGAAGAGTTAGCTTGAAATTAAATGTGATCTGACTTTTCTCTGAAAGTGATGTGTAATTAATTAATTTGATTTCAGATTCTTTTCTCTCTAAATTAGTTAGAATTCTAGCGAGATCGCCAGTGTTACGTGTGGGCTTTGGCTGATGAGTTTCTTAATTAATTAATGTAAGTTATGTAGCCCTGCTTGGCCAAGATCACACATAAACTGTCAATTGAAGCTAAAAGTTACCCTCAAAAGACATCCAATTCCTTAATTGGATTAGGTTGCCAGTCGGCACAACGAATGGAGTAATGGATTACTTCTGTAACAAAGGAATTACATTAAACCCCTACACTTCCCACCTAGTCCCAACAAAGAAAGAATGTGCTCTGATAGCAAGGAAATTACATGAAACCATAAATCAGTGATATTTTGTTTTGTTCTCCCAGGTCTGGGCACCAAATAATATTGTCACGAAGTGTACCAAGCACCTGATTAGCACACAACTAGTCACAAAATCCACAAATTTACCTCACTTCAGCCAGATAACTGAATCCTCATAACAATAAAATTACGACTGAACACTCTAAAGGTAGCAGTGACCCTTTAAAACTTGCTTATCACTTGAAAAATCAAACTAAGTTTATCTAGTTATGTGAGTTATGTGTGAGGTATTGAAATATACTAGATAAAAAAAGGGCATCACTCCATCAAACAGTTATAATTGTTTCCCTGGTCTTAATTCACTTCAGTAAACTGAAGGAGAACAAAGCATGTTTATCACTTTGCCTTATGCACATATAAATATCCCTGTTCACTGGTGGTCAACAAATAAAACACTCTGTCTGCTTAATTTTAAATACAAAATTTATTTTTAACTTCAAAATTTATCATTAGAATTTGCAATCTGAAAAATTTACCATTACTTGAAAACAACACAAGATTTAATTAATTCTTAAACAAGGTTAATTCACAAACTTTAATTTATCAAGAAATTACATTAACTAAGCAAAATTTAAACTATTAAGAATTACTAAAGGTTTGAAAAGGAAATCTTAACAAATGTAAATCAAATCAAGTGTGCAATGTTAAAGCATAAAAATATGTAAAATGTTAAGCAAATAAATGTTAAATCACCAACACAAAAGTTTGGGTAAGATTATGAAATTGTAAACACAAGAACACAAGAAAATGCACAAATACGAGAACACACAAAAACAATGCAAAAACAAGAACGCATATAAGATTTCTCAACAATAATTTCACTAAGGCAAAATCTCCTTGGTACTCTTATTTTACCATGGAAAAAATAAGTAAAAAACCAATTTACCTTTCACAAGCTTGTGAGAACCTTTGTGAATTTCACAAAAACACACTTTCTATGAGGCTAATACACTTTTCCTATGATCATACTTTAGATAGGGTACAATATATATTACAAGTGACCACAAACACTTTTAAATTTTACCCTCTTCTGAAGGGAGAGAGGGATTAGAGAGAGAGAGAGACAAAACCTAACCAAACTCTACAGAGTCTCTGTCTGGACTGAACAGTCTCCCAAAATTCTACTATGAGAATGAACATATATTGCCAGTTAGGCATTTTTTGGAAATGAGTCACTGGGAATTTTCCTTGGAAGAAAGGGAATAAACAAGGGATTTTTCCCGTGGAGAAGGAAAAATAAACAACGGAATTTTTCCCTGGCTTCAAAGAGCTATCTAGGCCTGTCAGCATACGTTCTTTCAAATTGACAGGGAATTTCCTGTATGTACACTTGTTCAAACAAAAAGGCCTCTGGACCAAGCAGCTTCTCTAAACCTGTAATCCCATATCTCCTTTTAATGTCAGCTTAAGTAGATAAGGAAACGAATCTTTGCATACCCTCGCCCTGGTCAGCAAATATGGCCTAAACTTGTCATCTCATCTCCCTTTTAGTTGACGACATAAGTGGTTTGGCAGGATCTTTCAAAACAAAGGGGTTTACCCTGGTTGGGCACCTGACACCTGAATAAACATTGGCCTACCCAGCTGTGCAAACATGACTCTCACAGAGAAATGTATCTTATCACACAGTCAGCTAACCCTTTTAAGATCTGAGACTTGATATTTCAACACACAACGCATGACAAATACAAGAGAAAATATATAAAAAATTACAGATACTAAATTTACAGAAAATATACATATAAGACATATCATTATTATATATATATATATAAGCATGAATGAGAAGTAGAAATATAAAGATAAAGGTATAAGTTGTAAAAGTATAAAAGACTTTGTGTATTTGCTTTTATTTCTTATTGTATAAAATACGCAGTGTGACGGTGTTCAAGAACAATTCTTTAACAATAGTAGTTACATGACCTAAACTTGAAAAGATTGTAAATACAAAAGTCAACATAGTCATAGGTTTTACCTTCATTGTCATACTTGGGCTTGCTTGTCTTTGCATAATTTCTCAATACACGGGCAAATTTCTGACAAACACACCTGCAGTTCTTCCTCAACAGACAGAAGCCGATTTCTAGATTTGCTTTTTACAGTACTAAGACATAAAAAACCTTGCTCACAAAGGTAAGAAGTAGAAAATTGGAGTGAAATATCCAGTGCTTTTGCTGAGACGACTGGGCATTGTTCTCTTACAGAAATCCAAAACACATCTTGTGGTACTTCATTAAACATTGTCCTCAAGGTTCTGTCACATTTTAGTTCAGTTATTTCTTCCTCTTCTCGTAGATTGAGCAGGTTTTGCGAATTTGAAGAGCTCAGCAAAGGGATTTCTAACCCAGTCATACAAGTCTGATGCTAAGGATGGGAAGTACTTTTCAAGTTTTTCAGCCAGTGATTCCAAATGACTCATAATTAAGGGTATGATTTCTTGATAATCAGTCTCGGTATCAACTTGAAGTAGGAGTGGGAACATTTCAACATTGCCTCTTGAGAGGTGTTTTTTCCAAACAATAAGTTTATTCTTGAAAGCAATAAGTCTGTCTGTCGAAGTCGGAATGTTTTCTTGTCGACCCTGCATGCTGGAGTTCAGGATATTGAAGTGGTGATAAATGTCTGCCAAATAATCTCCTTTCATCTGCGAGTCTGTGGATTCAAGATTTTCATAAAAGCGTACTTTATCGTTCTCTTTGAAGAAAAGAAGCAATTCTTCTCACAGCTCAAATACCCTTGACAGAACTTTCCCTTTGGAAAGCCATCTGACCTCGGTGTGTAAAAAGGAGTGTCATGTGATCTTTTTGCATATTTTCACACAACCTGGCAAACATGCGAGACTTGAGAGGGCGTTGCTTTATGAAATTGACCATGTTAACAGTTACATCTAGAACTTGCATTAGTTCATCCCCAATAGTTTTTGAGACAAGAACTTCTCGTTGGAGAAAACAATGAGTCGTCATAACTTCCGGGTTTATTTCTTTTACACGTGACATAAAGCCTTTTACTGAGCCAGTCATGGAGGGAGCATCATCAGTGCAGATTTAAACAAACATTGATTCCAGGACAAGCCACAAGATTCCAGATATAAAGACAGTGTGTTAAAATTTCTTGCCCTTTGGTCGTGTCTGGCAGCTTTTTACAGCGAGAAAAGTTCTCCATTATCTTACCCTCATTTTCAAATCGAACAAATGCTAGCAGCTGAGCTTTACCCGTTATATCCGTCGATTCATCAACTTGCAGGGCAAACTCTGTATGTTTCAGTATTTCAGACAAAATGTCTGAAATATTTCGGGACATGTCATTGACACGCCAGCTAATTGGTGTATCAGAAGCAGGAACTTTGCTTATTTCTCTCCCAGCTTCCTCACCAATCGTTGTTCCCAGCTTCCTCACCAATCGTTGTCTTCACTATTATTTTACAAGCAGGCATTATTAGACCCTCAGCAATAGTGTGATTTTTCATATTTTTAGCAACTAGCTGAGCCACTAAATGGCTCGCTTCTTGGGTCTTTTCACTTGTCGTTACCTTCTTTTCAAAGAACTCTCTTTGTTTCTTCTGTGAATCCACGAGTCTTCGAAAATAATCAACTGATGTATTAGACAAGTAGCTGTGATTTAATAGAGAAATGTCGCTTTGTTTTGCCGGGGGCCATAGCTGTGTTAGCTAGTTTTTTTCCACAAATGATGCATAATGGAAGAGGACAGTTTTATTCCCCTGTCCACATGAATCCAACGGCCCGATAACTCTCATTATAATGCCGAATTTTTTTATCACTCGCTTCTTCTTTGCTTGTACTTGGCTGAGAATTATTTTCACTCTCCTGATCCTCTTCATCAATTGGATGCTTGCTTTTCAAATATTTCTACATCCCAACCTTTCACAATTACTAAAGGACGGTTGAAATAAAAATTATTGCTCGCTCTGTTCAAGGCAGACTAATTAAGAAATGAAAATGGGACTACAGAAGTCCTCGGATCAGCTCATAACATGTATGAAATCTGTTGAACGGTGCGATACAAAGAAAAATGCAATATATAAATAAAAAATAAAAAATGAATTCTCACGGAACCCCCTGGCGATCGTTCACGGAACCTGGTCGGGAATGGCTGGTCTAGGGGTAGTGGGAGGGAAGAGGGAGGGGGTAAGGGGAAAAAAGTGAGAAGATAGAGGAGGGAGAATGGGGAAGGGGAGGGGAGGGGAAAGATTGTGGAAGGGAAGGTGGAGGGAAGGGGGAGGGACAAGGGAGAAGGAAGGGATAGGGGTAGGGGGAGGGAAAATGAAGGGAAGAGGGGAGGGTGAGGGGAAGATAAAAGGTGAGAGGAAGTTCCATTCCCCTTTGAAATGAAGAATAGAAATTATTATTCTTCACATTATTATGCATACTATATTAACAAAATTATCACTTTGGAAAATCATTTTTATATTAGACATAAAAAAAGTCTTAATTTCTATAATAATGATAATAATAATAATAATAATAATAATAATAATAGTGAAAAATATACCATAGCAGCTGTTGCCGCCTCAAGTTCCTAGCACCAGCCCTGATAGAAATTATCGATATATGGTGATTTTCTAGTGGATTAAGTACTTAGATATAATGATGGTGATACCTCAAGGTACTTAAGAATTTGTATTTTATTGGCAGGGTATGATTGAGATACGTTTGGCTTTAGATGAACACAAAAAAAATGTGGTAATTTCGACACAAGTAGCTTTTTAATAAAGGGTTAAGCCTGTGACAGAAACACCCGTTCTGTAAGTACTTTTTTCCGTGGAGAGAATTGTAAGGTCTGGCTGGTGTGGTGGTAGAAGTTATATTTTGAATTACATCTTTATAACTGAATGAAAGTAATTCTAATACAGTCAAATGCATCTGTTTAGTTTTTTGGATATACTAAACTGATGATAGGGTTTGCAGTGGGAGGAGTTTTATGAAATCATACATCTGGCAGCGCCTGGAATAAAAGTTGGAGCGTCGGTGGAAAATGAGAATCAACCCAGATAGTTGAAGGAAAAACTGACGTAAAAACGAAAATTTCATTTGTTTTGTTTGTGTTTGTATGTCTGTCACGGGATAGGGGTTTAATTTTGAGTTATAAACCTTTCTGGGGTGACATAGAAGCCGTGTGCAAAATTTTGTCTGGGTACAATCGGTCTCCTTCTAGAAAAAAGGAGCAAGGTAGCAAGCTGAAAGCGCAAAAAAAGAGGCTCAATATTACAGCCTGCAAAGGAAAATAAAATTCATTAACTTTCTCCAGTGGAACTGTCAGGGATTGAGAGCAAAGTGGGAAGAATTGAGACTGCTCATATTAGAAGTGTCTCCTGTTTGTATAGCTCTGCAGGAGACCATGATTGGTAACAACATGTGCCCCAGCCCACGAGAGTATACATCTTATTACTCCACCTATAATTTAAATATGGGAAGTCATGGTGATGTCGTTTTGTATGTTCGAAATGATACCCCACAAAATCCTATTAATATCCAGTCAGCTTTGCAAGTAATAGGTGTACAGATCCATCTACAAAGATAATATACAGTATGCTCTCTCTATCTACCACCAAATGAAGTCTTCCCAATCAATGAATTTAAATCTCTTATCCAACAGTTACCACGTCCCTTTATTATTTTGGGAGATATGAATTGCAGAAGCCCTCTTTGGGGTGATATTGTCACCAGCCAAAGAGGAAGATGCCTAAGTTCCATCATAGAATGTGAAAATTTGGGGATCCTCAACTCTGGGGAGTCTACACATTTTCACGTTCAAACAGGCACGCTATCGGCAATTGATCTATCTATATGTAGTGATGACTGCCTTATAGATTTTAATTGGAGAGTTATAAATGATAGATTCACCAGTGACCATTTCCCAATAGTGGTGAGTTCAGCATCAAGTCCTCCATCTTCCAGACTACCTAGATGGAATACAAAAAAAGCTGATTGGGCAACATTCCAGGAGCAAAGCTCAATAGATGACTCTGCTGATGACTTTCCCAGCGTAGATGATGCTCTTGAATTTTTAAGTACAATATTGTTCTCGGCTGGTCTTCAGTCCATACCCAGGACATCAGGCGTATTTATCCGCCGACCTGTTCCCTGGTGGACTCGTAAATGCCAGGAAACTCATAGAACTATGAGGTCTGCATACACAAGATACCGTAGACGAAAATGTGAGTATTACCGTGTAGAATTTCGAAAAGCAAGAGCTCATTTTCGTTTGGAAATCAAAAAAGCACGAAAAGAATCTTGGATAATCTTTATTTCTTCAATAAATTCGAAAACTCCTCTAACACTAGTTTGGAAGAGAGTTAGAAAAATAGCAGGCAAGTTTACTCCCTGTCAACCTCCAGTTATCAAGATCAATGGTTGTGAGGTAGCAGACCCCCAGTTAGTTGCAAATGAGTTTGCTAATCATTTTGCTAATGTTGCAAAGAAAAACGGTGATCGACCATACTCGGCTCAAAGGCAACAGATGGAACAAGTTGAAATAGATTTTAATACGTTGAGACATGAGAAATACAATGATCCGTTTACGATGAGGGAATTTCTATCGGCCCTAAATAAATGTAATGAATCAGCTCCTGGACTGGATGATATAACGTATTCAATGATTAAGCAAACCCCTGAAAATACCAAACAATTCATATTGAGCCTTATTAACAGAATTTACAGGAGCATATCTTCCTAAGATCTGGGAGATGTTAAAATTATTGCCGTTTGCGAAACCTGGAAAAGACTCGTTTAAAGTAGAAAATTATCGTCCAATTGTACTATCATCATGTTTGTGCAAGATCATGGAAAAAAAATGGTTAACACACGCTTGATGTGGTACTTAGAACAGGGGTAAATATCTGTCCCCAGCACAGTGTGGCTTCCAAGCATGCACTCCACAAATGATGTTCTACTTCGAATGGAGTCTTTAATATGTGAAGCTTTTGCCAACAAGCAACATCACATCACGGTCTTCTTTGATTTGGAGAAGGCTTATGATACAACATGGAGATATGGCATTTTGAGGATCCTTCATGAATGTAACCTGAGAGGCAATTTGCCCCTCTTCATTAAGGTTTTTATTAAAAATAGGCTATTTCGGGTCCTGGTTGGAGCAACAATGTCAGAAGTATTCAGTCAAGAAGAAGGAGTACCACAAGGAAGTGTTTTAAGCGTTACATTGTTTGCCTTGGCAATCAATGGGGTTTCCAAAATAATTCCCTCAGATATAACATATACCCTTTTTGTTGACGACCTTTCAATCTCCTTTGCGGCTTCAAGGATGGCAGTGGCTGAACGTCGCCTTCAGCTCTGCATTGACAATATAGTGAAGTGGGCTGAGGTTAATGGTTTTAAATTTTCTACTAGTAAAACGGTAACTATGCACTTTTGTCGCATAAGAGGATTTCATCCTGATCCAGATCTATTTATTCATAGGCAAAGAATTCCATGTGTAGGTGAAACGAGGTTCCTTGGGTTGATTTTCGATAGTAAGCTGACCTGGATCCCAAATCTGATGTATATTAAGACCAAATGCTTGAAAGCGATGAATTTGCTGAAAGTTCTGTCTCATGCTGTGTGGGGTGCAGACAGAACTCAGATGTTGAGATTGTATAAAGCCCTGGTCTTTTCAAAATTAACGTATGGATGCGAAGTTTACACGTCTGCAAAGCAATAGCCTTAAAATGCTCAACTCGATTCATCATGGTGGGGTACGGTTGTGTACAGGAGCATTTAAATCATCTCCCATTGAGAGCATGTTGGTAGATGCTGGTGAGGTGCCACTGGATCTTCATTACAAGCGTCTGCTGGTTCGGAGCTGGTATAGATTCCAGAGGCTACCTAAGTCTTTGACCAGCATATGTATGAGAAGGGAAGGGCATTGGCATTATTATGAAAATCATCCCAAGCAACCGCATCCATTTGCTTTTAGAATAAACTTGATTATCAGGGAATTAAATATGCCTAGGGTGAAGATTCTACCAGTAAAGTATTCTGTTATTCCCCTGAAATTTCAGAGGTAGAATTCTGCAAGTATTTTAATTTCACCAAGTCAGAATTGTCATGTGAGGCCATGCAGTCAATATTTTTAGAACATTCGATGGAACATGGCACCTACACACCAATCTTCACGGATGGCTCAAAGTCTGATGCTGGCGTCGGCTTTGGTGTAGTCTTCCCTGATATAGAGAGGAGTGGAAGGTTATCATCCGTTGCCTCAATTTTTACTGCCGAGATAAATGCAATTTTAAAAGCTTTAAAGGAGATTTTAATTCGTAATGGAAACAATTTTATTATATATAGTGATTCAAAAAGTGTACTTCAGGCACTGGAATCTTTTAATCCTTTAAACCCCATGATTTTAGAAGTATTAGAATGGTTGTTTTTATTGAAAAGAAGAGAGAAAGAAGTTAAGTTCTGTTGGGTGCCTTCCCATGTTGGGGTGGATGGGAACGAAAAAGCAGACCAACTAGCGAAATCAGCGGTCAACTCTCCAGAACCCACAAGATCCTGTAGTAGGACAAACAATAAAAAAGCGTTGGCAGTCCCAGTGGGAGAATATTTTAACAAATAGAAAAATGCGTAGTATTGCATCATCTGTGTCTCCTTGGTCATATCCCCATACGCCAAGGAGACAGGAGACAATGCTATGCAGGTTGAGGTTTGGACATACAAGACTCACGCATGGGTTCTTGATGTCCCGTGAGAATCCTCCAATTTGTGAAGACTGTGCTGTACCCCTGAGTGTGGGACATTTGCTGGTTGAATGTCCCACACTTAGGAATTTGAGACAAAGGTTCCTGTCTTGGGGACGAGATGAAGTTGATCATTTTAATCTTGCTACAATCCTTGGAAAGGATTGTAACACTCAGCAATTGTATACTTTTATGTTGGAGGCGGGCCTTCTGAAGAAAATTTAGCTTGTATATAGAATATATGAAGAAATTTACTTATATACGTATCAGATATTTTTATATGAAATTTATTTTAAACCTATTTCTTTTTATTCAAATATTTATATGCATACCTTTTAGATATTTTTATATGGATTTTTTTTATATGCATAACTTTTAGATATTTTTATATGAAATTTATTTTAAACTTAATTTTTATATTTAAATTTGTTTCGGCGTCAATAACCTAGATGTTACGACACCAGATTTAATAAACAAATCAATCAATCAATCTGTCAAGCCGTTCGGATATCTGTAGTGGACAAATTAATATACAAACATTCACTTTTATGTATATAGATAGATTTATATATATATATATATATATATATATATATATATATATATATATATATATATATATATATATATATATATATATATATATATATATATATATATATATATATATGTATGTATATGTATTTATGTATGTATACAGAGGTAGTTAGAATCTCTTTCATTTTCCTGTAGGCGTTACTGTTTTTGCTTTGAAAGTTGATTTTTTTAAAGGATGAATTATTCGTTATTCATTTGTTACTAGCACAGTCACCCACCAGAAAAGTGGTTGGATGTATCATCGTGTAAGTAATTTAGAATCCATTGTTAATACTGATTTATGAACTTGTCTCTGCAGTTATGCAGGACATGTGGGCAGACTATCAGGTTTCGGGGTTTATCGTAGGTGTGTATTTGATCTTCTGTTCATATAAATGTAATGATTTTTATCGTATAATTATGTAATGAGTAATATCCATAAATTTTTAATAGATATGAGGTAAAAGTCTGGTTGTTGAAATGTTCAGTTTGTTTGCCAACATTTTTTATTTCAGCAAAAAAAAAAAAAAATTAAAATGCATTTTTTTAGTTGCTTCGTTTTCTTTATCTCTTTACTGTTTCTTATCAACTAACTTTATAAAATGCATTCACTCTCATAGACAGTGAATGTATTTTAGGGAAACGCTCTATATTGATAAAAACATCAGGTTTTTTTTTTTTTTTTTTTTTTCCAAAAAGGGAGGAACCCAACTACAGATGTGAACTTCGAGGTTCTCGAGAACTTATTCCTTCATATGTAGGTTTATTTTTCGCTGTGAAAATACATACCTTATAGTAGCTGCAATTGCAAGAACGACGGCTGTTGGGTACAGTGCTAGATGAGTAACTTGCTGGGATGCGTGGCCCGTGATTAAGCCTAAAAGAAAAGCGTGTTGAGTAATCTGTCCACTTGACACAATATGCGGAGGCTGTTTCAGCAGCAGAGCCACTGTTAGAGCGATAAGAAGAGATGACAGACCCCACACAAGCACAACCGGGGATTCCATGGATATCGCTACGAGTACGATAGCTCCACTGAAGGGATTATTTGCCAGCATCGGTGCTCCTATAGTTCTTAGAACTGCATTTACTAATTTGAGAGGCATGGCAAGTGAGAGAAAAGGCCATCGGTCTAAAAAGTCCGTAATATATTGGGCATCTCCCACGAACCACTTCGTCACTCTCTCTAAGCAAGGAGGTGGTTCCTGGTCCATCAGGTCCTCGTAGGTGTCGATGCTCGTGTTGACGCTGGCCTCGAAGGAATCCGGATTAATGCTATCGTTGATGCTAAGGTCATAGCTTGAAAACTTTCGGAGTTTGGGTCGTAGGTTTATATCCGTGTCGTTCGGAAGGCACGAAGGTCTCCGCACGGTTGTTTCCCAGGTCGGAACACTCAAGTGCGTGAGTATCGAGTCATCAGTCCGTCCAGTACTATTTTTACGAGGAGGAAGGGAGGCACTCGGGTTGGCACCCTCTGGTTGACGCAAAGGAGAGTTCTCCACGGGAACTCCTGTCACAAAGATTTGAGGTTGCATAGTCTATTTTCTCCTTTTCACTCAAGTAATGATATCTTCAGACTTTTAATTTAGTTGTTCATTAGTGGTAGCTGTAATTCTTTCTTTAAATTGTCGATAAACATGAGAGACATGGATGTGTAAGATTACGGTTTCCGATTGTGGGCCCATGATACTTTTTGTTGGTTAAAAAGTGTAATTGCCTAATATATGTGCCCAGTTAATCTGTTTGGAGCTCCGATCATTGTATCAGGTCCAATTACAATATCCGTAGAAGACATTGTCTACAAAACCGTCTCTGGCTACTTCTAGATGACAGCTATGATGGAGTTCCGTATCGTGCAGAACGCGGAAGAACACTGGGTGTCCGTTCTTACAGCAGCCGCTCCCGAAAATAAAGACGACGTTAATGAGGGAGGAGCCGGGATGGCAGGGAAATGAGAGGCCAGAAAACAGGTTACTAGTTGCTCTGAATCCAAGATTGGCGTGAGATGGTGCTTTCCTTCATCTGATTGGTTTCCTGCCAGCGATAGCGTGTTGACCTTTCCTCTAAGACCTAATCATTTATGCACCCAGTCTGCCTAGCTCACTCCTTCATCATGGATCGGTCATTTCAAGCATGACGCTTTTTTTTTTTTTTTTTTTTTTTCTCTCTCTCTCAAGAATATCGTCAAAGCTTTTTCTTATTGTCATCTTACTTTGGCTTTGATGGGTTAAGGGTTAACGAAGAAAAAAAGTGTATAAAAGATTTTGTGAAAGTAAATTTAAATACTTGAAAGATGATTGTACTTTTAAGGTTGGGAGCTTTTCTTTTATGATCCGATTAGCTCTCGAGTGTGATCACCCAGCCGTTTCCATGGCAACCAACGTGAGGGTGTATTAGGAACATCTCTTTTCCATTAATTACTTATCGAGCAGAAAATCATGCGATTTTGCATTTCGACATATCAGGCGCGCACGCGCTAGATTGCACGCTTGCAATGAATTTTTAATGAGAGAAGATTCTGAATTTCTGTTGCGTTAATACCTGTGGCAATAACTACAAAATAAATCATAATGAATTATACGGATCTCAAGTATTGGCTGTGACCTTGATCATGCAGTTTGAATAACCGTCCTCCTCTGAAATGAGAAAATCTTCTTTGACTAGTCTTTCTTAGTGTGAGACATATTTGCAAAAACTAGGGAAATCTTCATTGTATACTATTAGGATTCTCTCTCTCTCTCTCTCTCTCTCTCTCTCTCTCTCTCTCTCTCTCTCTCTCTCTCTCTCTCTCTCTCTCTCTCTCTCTCTCATTTAAAACAGGGTGGATTCGTACCACCTTGTTCATCCCGGATTCTTAAGTATGTATAGATAAAACTGTGTTCCTGGATTCAAATTTGTATTGAAAACGTTAGACGTGGTTTTTCTAAATTTTCTCCAAATTGCGGATCGTAGTTCTTAACTTTAATGTATGAAATGATGGATTAAGTTAAACGCAGAATGAAATAATATCTAAGCGATAATCATTCAGATATGGGTTGCCCCATTTGTATTAATTAATTGTTTGTGATTTATTTAGTAAAGTCTCATTTCTTATCTGATTAAGATCATGGACATGACTAATGAATTTAAATTTTCATTTTTCTCTTTAGCTCTAAGCTTTGCCTCATTACTTATCTTCCGCTTCCACTTCTATGGGTTGGTGGGGTAGCGGGTAGTGGAGTGTTGTGTTGTGTTCTCTTCCTGTAGACACAGTTGCTTCGCTAGTCCCATTGTGTTTATTGACGTTTATTTTGCAGTGACCGATGGTTTTATTCCTTTTTCTGTTTTATCTTTAATTTCTCACCCTTGGTTCCTTCTTGGTTAGCTATCACATAGTTTAAATTGATCTTGCTTCAGTTTTTCCACGGAATTTAAGGACAAATCCTTTAGGAGTTTATACCATCATCTGATTTTTCATTCCCATATCGCTTCCATCCTTAAAGCATGTTGGGAAAGCGTGTGATCGCACGAATGGCTAGAGTTTTTCGTCATATACATACATACAAACGCACATGTACGTGCATTCACTCGCGCGCACAGACTTATATCGTGGCATGGAATCATTAATTTTTTGGATACGCTTTGAGGAAAAGTTAAAAAGAAAATAAGTTAAGGCTTCACCCTTCTAAAGAATATTTTTTATATATATTTCCTTGAGAAACCCTATATTCTCAGAAAGAGAATGTATAAAGTTTAGGAAAGCAGGAAGTTAAGTACGTAAATCATATATATATATATATATATATATATATATATATATATATATATATATATATATATATATATATATATATATATATATATATATTTAACAGGCGGAGGTTTCACAAAACCCAGTAATATAATGAAGGCAGGGAAGCACACCAACAGGTCAAGAAAGTCATATTTATTCAATTGCAACGTTTCGAGGCCAACCAGCAGGCATCATTTTCAAGCTACAAGTAATAATACCTAATTAGTACAATAAAATTAAGTGACAAATATTAAAATACACAATATAAATAACATTAAAACAAGCGAAGTTAAAAATATGAATAAGGACCAACCGTTGAGTACGGAGGCAGAGGAAGGACTGACCAAAAACGTAAACAGTTCACGAGAGATAAAGAGGTGTAGACGTGGCATTGGTGTTCAGTGTGGGGACCAGGTTTTTAATAAATAATGATTCATTAATAGCTAAAAGTTTGTGATTAGAGGCTCTGCCCAAAACCTTAAAGTCTTTGTACTGAATAGAATGTTTGCAGTTATCGGCATGATCCCTTATGTTGGAAAATTCGGGATTTGAAAGTTTAGTGCGAGTTCTATAGCTGACAGCTCTATGACTGTCGATTCGGACTTTAAGTAACCTGTGTGTCGATCCAATATAGGTTTCTCGATTACATCGAGGACAAGTAAACTTATAAATAACACAAGAGGTCATTAAAGGATCCAAACGGTCTTTGAAGCTGAAAAGGCTACCGATATTCAGTGGGTTTGTGGGTATAATTCTGATTTTCACGGCAGGGAGATGACGGGATATTAGAGATCGGAGTTCTTTATAAAAGACTGTGTCGTGAATAAAAGGAAGACTGGAATAGAAAGGTAGTTTAGGAACGTGAGGAGTAGGATGACGTGGAACAAAAATATTATTTAAAAATTTGGAGACATGTTTAAAGAACAAGTGGGTGGGAAAGCAGTTGTTGTTAAAGTATTTTTGCAGGAACGTGATTTCGTTGTGGAAAGCTTGCCAACTAGAGGATAATGCAAAGGCTCGGTGAAGCATGGTTAATACTGAATTAATCTTAAAATCAAAAGAACAAAAACTATAAAAATTTGTACCAAGACCAGTAAATGTCTTTTTTCTAAAAACAGAAGTAGAGAAGCCTTGATAGGATCGTATAATTAAAATATCTAAAAAAATGCAACTGGTTGTTAGTCTCGTGTTCGATCGTAAATTTAATATTAGGACGAAATGAATTAATGAAAGTTAAAAACCTCTCGGCGTCAAACTGACTTCTAAAAAGTGGAAATGTGTCGTCCACATACCGCTTATAAAATAGTGGATGGTAACTAAGGGGACAACTATCAAGCATGTGCTCTTCCAGCGAGCACATGGAGATACCGGCGAAGATGGGTCCAGGTGGAGAGCCCATAGCCATACCCTCAATTTGCGAGTAAGAACAACCATTAAAAACAAAAACGGTGTCCCACACCGCTAGATCTAAAAGTTTCTTGAAATCGTTCTTGCAGAACCCATTAAAACGAGACTCATCCATAGGAAAAAGCTTATGTAAAATAATATCAGTGGTCTGTTGTACAGGTACATTCGTAAATAAAGACTCGACACCGAAGCTTACCGTAACAAGATCCGAGTCCTGAGCAAGAATAGTATTTTTGAACTCATATGAATTCTTAAGGCTGTAAGAATTTTTGGCCAAGGGGGCAAGCATGGGAACTAGATATTTTGCTAGTTTGTAATTAGCGTTATTATAAGACGCTAAGATAGGGAGGATAGGAACATTATCTTTGTGGGTCTTTGGATGACCCTGAGCTGTATAGGGACTGATAAGTGTTCTCAGTGATAATGCCACGGTCTTTTAGGCTTTTCAGAAATCGATCAATACGGTCTTCTGTTTTAAACAATGTTGAAAATTCAGGAGTTCCCAACTTCTGGAACTTTGTATTATCATTTAAAACTGTTTCCACTTTAGTAATATAATCATCCTTATTTAGAATAACAACTCCTTTACCTTTATCTGGACGGGTAATAATAATGTCCTTGTTTTTTGCAAGAGATTTGAGAATATTCATATCTTCCTTTTTAAAAAATGGAGCCCAGTGCGTACGCAATTTAGAATAAGTTTTATGTGCTAGGCCTTGAAGTTTGGATCGAAAATTAGGAACATCAAGGTTGAGGTCAAGGTTGATCAATCTAGAAAACAGGAACTCCTATATTGGATCGACACATAGGCTACTTAAAGTCCGAATCGACAGTCATAGAGCTGTCAGCTATAGAACTGGCACTAAACTTTCAAATCCCGAATTTTCCAACATAGGGATCATGCCGATAAATGCAAACATTCTATTTAGTACAAAGACGTTAAGGTTTTGGGCAGAGCCTCTAATCACAAACTTTTAGCAATTAATGAATCATTGTTTATTAAAAACCTGGTCCCCACACTGAACACCCTTGCCACGTCTACACCTCTTTATCTCTCGTGAACTGTTTACGTTTTTGGTCAGTCCTTCCTCTGCCTCCGTACTCAACGGTTGGTCCTTATTCATATTTTTAACTTCGCTTGTTTTAATGTAATTTATATTGTGTATTTTAATATTTGTCACTTAATTTTATTGTACTAATTAGGTATTGTTACTTGTAGCTTGAAAATGATGCCTGCTGGTTGGCCTCGAAACGTTGCAATTGAATAAATATGACTTTCTTGACCTGTTGGTGTGCTTCCATTGTAGCATTCATTTAACGAGCAGTATTCCTTCATATTATCGAAATTATCATCATCTCTGCGAACGACGTGCGATGCAAAGGGTCCCAGTGAAATTTTGCAGCTCATGTGCTTCCTGTTTTTATTTCCTCAAATCGCCACTCATCTCTAGCTTCCCTTCTCTTAATTCTCATCTAAATTGGTGTAGGTCTTCTAACTCTTCTCGTTTCCTACTGACCTGGGTTGGTGCAAAGGACGTGACACTTTCGTCGCCCTTCAACATTATCTTATCTACATATAGAACCTCTATAATCTTCAGTATAGTACCATTTCTTAATATCTCTTGCCATTGGATTCCCAGTGTTTTTATCAGAGCCATATTCTCATATTGATAAATATTTTGGATGCAGTTTCATAGCAGATCATGTATACTTTCAACGAATTAGAATTCCAAATCTTATTTCACATGCCCATTGTTTGATTTGCTTTTTTTAGTCTGTCACTAAGTTAAAATAAAAGAGAACTTGTCACGGATATAATTGTTCGTAAATATTTGAAAAACTTTGCCTTATTAATCCTTCCTCCGTGTAGTGTCTTCATTATGTCAGTTTTTCCTACTTGCATGTATAATGCCATCTCACTAGGTATACTGCTGCATTCTGTTAAGCATACCGTGTAAATCGTGTTTTATGATTGAAGCATTAACATCTTTGTAATCTTGAGTCTCATCAAGTCTTTGTCGTTACACCAATCTCAACCTTCTGTTCAGTCTCCAAAAATTTTTTATCATAAAAACTAATAGGACAACAACAAACGACACATTTCCCTGTAGCATCAACTGTTTACTGCACATTCATTACATTAACTTTACTTTTGATTCATTCACGAAGTTCCAATTAGTTTGACTTATATAAGGATACCATAGTGATGCAAGACCCTTAATTATATTGGTCTGTAAACATTGTCAAATGCCTTCACTTTATCAACACAAGCATACAGTGGCACAATATGTCTTAACTATTTGATCTGTGCAACTTCTGCAACTATCTTTTTCATCTGTTAAGGAGTTAATCAAACTTTCTCCGGCTGATGAGGGATAACCGACATTAATTACAAAGATGATTCTTCTCTGTTGACATATGAAGCATCTGGTGTTTAGGAAGGTTTCTGCACCTGGGGTTTATGCACGAATCGGCATTTAAATTACGAATGTGGCAGCGATCTTTGCATTTCTCTTTTAGAGTTCCAACCCTTGCGAGGGGAAAGAGCTTGATGTCAATATATATATATATATATATATATATATATATATATATATATATATATATATATATAATATATATATAGTTACGGATAGCGGTGGTTAAATAAGGGACTCACATGTTTTAGTGCGTGCGTAACTAACATTCCACCGCTACCGAACAGTAAATAGACAGAAAATACATGCTCTCTGGGGAAACATGATTTAAACCCACGGCCTTAATTAATACATATACTTACAATTACAGTTAAATCAATGAAGTGGTTAGGTTAATGGCATTCTTCTTCTTTTAACGTGCTTTTTTCCCATTTGTATGGGGTAAGCATGATGCCTTCTTTTTGAAGGACTTTGATTTGGCTTTGGGGTAGACTTTCTAGTCTCAATCGGCTGCCTGCCTGTCATCGCTTAGACCCCGGTATCGTATATTCACTTATTGTACCAGTAACCAGCACCCTTTCTCCTAGGAGACGTTGCGCGGTGAGGTCGACAGTCGAGATATGTGAGGTGTCTGTTATGTTTTTAGAAGATGTTGGAGTGGCTTTGTTTATGTGTGTATTAGTCTGTAACACCCATTTGCTTTTAAGCAAACCTATCCATTGATTACATACATAACCCCGGGGTGTCTATGCTGATAGCGAAGTGTCCGCCTCTCTAACCGGTCGGCTGCGGATTTGAACCCATGCCACAGACCTCTAAGAAGTCCGAGGCTGCTGCTCAAACCGACTTGGCCATCAAGGCTCTGGTTAGGTTAATGGCATAGTATCCATAATTAATTAAATTCCACAATTAACTGCAGGATTCTTCACGTAGGATAGGGCTCTTGATTTGGAAACAGTGAAATACGCAGCACGCAAGGCTCTGAACTCCTCTCTGCAATTGAGAGAAAATAATACACGATCACTACGAGTGTCAATTATGCACAGCCTAATGAGTTAATCATTTATATAAGGCTGAAGGCTTAAGGAGGGGTTTAATTCATGAATAACTTTTAAGGACTTTAATACACAAGACATAAATTACTGAATTTGCCAGACGGAAAATATAAGGCAAGGGACTTCAGTAAAAGAATCAAGAGAATTACGGGAAAATAAGATGGCTGGAACCCCTCCCTCACAGACACATACCTGCTGATGTATTTTAGGCCTTGTAGCACGAAGCAAGGATGACTTCCAGTCTTAGGAAATTCTACTGCAGTAGGTGTGGAGTAACGTGCCAAATTGGGATGGGCACCTTTTGGCTGTGGATGGAATGTGTCCACTCTCCAGCTCTCTCTGGGAACCTCTGACCCATCTCTCGTCTCCTCAGTCAGCTTTGACCTCATCTGGCTACTCTAAACTGGATTTGGGCCAGTTTCTTCAAGTCTGTGCCAGTATTATCTGAAAAGAAGGGAGCCAGCTAGAAAAACAGGTCGAAGACGCAGGGAGAAATAATAAAGGCAAAAATTTTTGAGATCGTCAAGGAGGGTGCAAACAATAGACACAAAAGGCATTGTAACTTCCTGTCTGGCTGAGAGGGCAAGACTACCCTCTCACTTCATCTTTTAAAGAGTCCCAGTAAAAGGGGCTGTATTCATTTAATATTAATTTGAATTAAGATGGAGGAGCCTGAATAAATGTTACAGCTCCCACTTTAAACAGACATTCCATGCCCTTTCAGGTTGGAAGGTCTGTATGAGAGGGCCTCTGTTATCTTAATTGATGACTTCCCTCCTAAATCCTTGCTTTTGCCACTAGACTTAACTTATGCTAATATAGCTGCCATGGCCACTCTACATTCATTTCTGTAACATTCCTTACACTAAGTTCAAGGTGTCTGCACTTATTTAAATGCACTGTCTGTGGAATAAATTTCTTATAATGACCTAGCAATACTGTTGACTCATGGTCATAAATTAGCTATTGAATTTCACACAGAACTAAGCTAACACAGCACCATTAAAATGATAGCTAGCTAAAGAATAGGTGATATTTTTAATTAGAAGGAAAATATTAAGTTTATTAGAGCTTACGTCTAGGACGTGGTGTGCAGTGACATGAAATATTTTAACAAGCAGGACAATCAAAAACTAATTTATGCAACAACCTGTGCATGGAGCTAGACATGTCTTCAGCTGTGTGGCTGGGGATGTCTCGGTTAGGCTACAGGCTAAGGAGGCAACCTAGGCATCCTTCTCTGGGCAAGGTGCCAGGATTGCTCTACTAAGATAAGGCACTGTTACACATACATAGGACGCTAGTGCCATGAGAGCTCATCGGCTCTGTTAACTACCTGGACCTTATACGCCCCCTACTTCTCTTCTTCTTATGGTTCCTGCAGACTTTAGACCAAGAAAATCCTTGGGCCAGGTCTATGGGTTTTGATTCCACTGGCGGAACAGGTACTGAGCCGGCTACTGCCTCGGTCGCTGCGACAACCTGGACAGCGGTGGTGCCAACTATAGTCGAGCCAAACGAAAGTGGCACGTGAGAGACTGAATGTATCGTGGGGAAATTAAAGAGTTCATTCATTTTACCTGGAGAGCGCGGTTTAGAGAAGTCCTGAAACCGAAGATGCATTAAGGTCTTAAAGGTGGGAGGGTTCCGTCCGTCATAATCCCAGATATATTTTCCTTTTTGGCTTTTTTTTCCAGGTGGTCAGTAGAAAACAAGTTGAAACCTTGGAAGAATTATGATCCCAGGTCAATCAGAGCCACACAGGGAGCGCTTTAATAGATTATAAGTGTTTTCTTCATTCAAAAATACATTTATCCTTAAGACCCACGTGTCTTCTGTATAGGATTGTTCTCCCCCTTTAATTGTGTATATATACATACACACACATATATATATGACTTTTTATCACATCACCGTGATTCATATACAGTCAGTAAGCTACAAACGTCCTTTAATATCCAATTCGCTCTACCTCGGAAATAATATATTTTCATATATGTTACCGAAGGGGAATATTTTAGTTGATAATAAGTTCGTCGTCCCGTGGGCTCGAACCAGCGAAGGACAAGAACTCAGAACTACAGTGGACACTTTAAACCACACGACCAGCAATTGAGGTATAAGTGGATATCGCCTCCCTTATACAAATCCCCCGTCGAACTCAGGTGTTTGTATTTAGTGACGATATCCACCCACCTCTGCCATGTTGACCGTGTAGTGCGTTTGCGTTGCACGCAGCCATATTATGACTTTTATCACATCACCGTGATTCATATACAATCAGTAAGCTACAAAAAATCCTTTAATATCCAATTCGCTCTACCTCGAAAGAATATATTTTCGTATATGTTACCGAAGGGAATTTTTAGTTGATAATAAGTTCGTCGTCCGTGGGCTCGAACCAGCGAAGGACAAGAACTCAGGACTACAGTGGAGCACTTTAAACCACCACGACCAGCAAGTGAGGTATAAGTGGATATCGCCTCCTTTATACAAATCCCCGTCGAACTCAGGTGTTTGTATTTAGTGACGATATCCACCCACCTCTGCCATGTTGACTGTGTAGTGCGTTTATATACGCCAGCCATATTATGACTTTTTATCACATCACCGTGATTCATATTAAGTCAGTAAGCTACAAACGTCCTTTAATATCCAATACGCTCTACCTCGGAAATAATATATTTTCATATATGTTACCGAAGGGGAATTTTTTAGTTGATAATAAGTCCGTCATCCCGTGGGATTTGTATAAGGGAGGCGATATCCACTTATACCTCACTTGCTGGTCGTGTGGTTTAAAGCGTCTACTGTAGTCCTGAGTTCTTGTCCTTCGCTGGTTCGAGCCCACGGGACGATTTTATTATCAACTAAAAAATTCCCCTTCAGTAACATATATGAAAATATATTATTTCCGAGGTATTTTACAAAAGAATGGATATTAAAGGACGTTTGTAGCTTACTGGTTGTATATGAATCACGGTGATGTAATAAAAAGTCATAATATGGCTGCGTGCAACAAACGCACTACACGGTCAACATGGCATAGGTGGGTGGATATCGTCACTAAATACAAACACCTGAGTTCGACAGGGGATTTGTATAAGGGAGGCGATATCCACTTATACCTCACTTGCTGGTCGTGTGGTTTAAAGACTAAATCCACTGTAGTCCTGAGTTCTTGTCCTTCGCTGGTTCGAGCCCACGGACTATGATGGTCACTTATTATCAACTAAAAATTCACCCTTGGTAACATATATAAAAAATATATTATTTTCGAGGTAAATTGACTAATAACTGATATTAAAGGACGTTTGTATTTTCTTTGATTATTTATATATATATATATATATATATATATATATATATATATATATATATATATATATATATATATATATATATACACATACACACACACACACACACACATAAAACTGCCCATTGACTCTGTATTGGAATACCTTGAAGATGAGTTGCACAAACTTTATTTTCAATGAGGAATATTTTAAACAAACGTATGGTATAGAAATGGGAAACCCACTTTCGCCTATTTTTTTCAAATTTATATATGGAATTTTTCGAATGCCTGTACATCCCCAAGATTTTCCATTTTCCTGTAACATGGTACTCTTATGTTGATGATATTTCAGCTATCATACCCAAGGATTTGGATGTAAATAACATATTGGCTCAAACTCGAGGGAACCTTTTAATTGTAAAAGTAGTATTTATTTATAAGAAAGGACAAATAATTTGACATATGTACAGCATTATTCAGGACATCATATAAATATAAACATTTCATGTAATATTACGAAGTAATGAAGCAATTTCCAGGAACTTGTTGGAATCCGTTGTGATTCAGTTGACATGGCAGAAGAACTGAATATAAGCCAAGGATTATTTTCTTTTGACCCTGTTCCAGAAGGATCTGAAAAGACAAAATAAATAGGATTAACAATAGGTAGATTTTCGATGTTAATCCATTGGCATTTGTGTGACCTCTCAACCCATTTGTATTCCCTTACAACTTATACCCACCATATATATATATATATATATATATATATATATATATATATATATATATATATATATATATATATATATATATATATATATATATATATATATATATATATATATATATATGCCCTTGCCAAGGTTTTTATTTTCTTTTGACCCTGTAATAAAACTCATATTCCAGAAGGATTTGAAAGACAAAATAAAGAGGATTACCAATAGGTAAAATTCGATGTTAGTCAGTTGACAGTTGTGTGACCTCCCAACCTTTTGTATTCCCTTAGAACTTATACTCACCATAATACACTTTTCCTTCGTGCTGTAAATATTTATGTTATGTGTGTATATATATATATATATATATATATATATATATATATATATATATATATACACGTATTTCCTGGGTTTAAGGTATTTTTACAGGCCAGCAAAGGAAACTATTCAATCGGCCTTGGAGTTCTGACTTACGTAAGGGGAAATCGTAAAAATCAAAGAAAAAGGGGTGAATTTAGGAGCTGAAGGCTCTACTTCATAAGGAAATGTTACGTAAACACTTGGGATAAATTAAAGAATTATATTTACATAAGAAAGCATTAGAAGGGAAAATGGATAAGTAATTTGATAAAGGGCTTGCAAAGCCTGAAGATCCTTTTACTGGAGTCTTGACTAAGGGCAAGGCACAGTCCAAGATGAGTCCACTGCGAATAGGTCCCTCTACAAGAGAGATTTACAGATTACACGCCAGTAAAGAAACAATTTAACAGAATATGTCTGGAGTCTGCACTGAGGGTGCCAAGGACTCGAGGAATGAATGACCACTTTACACTTGAACACAGGACATTGGAAATGGCACTGGATAAACAGGCACACGGACAGAAGTGAAATACTGGTGCTACAATAACTTTCTAAAGGGCAAATTGTCGTGACTGAAAAGTCTTTACTCGCATTTTACCTTAGGGGAAGCGGGTCTCTGGCGAAGAATGATGAGGGACGATCACACGTATGGTGGTGCCCTCAAGGATGACTGTCGTCTGGAGACGGATGGGGGGAATGAATGGTCTCAGCAAATGTACCTCTCGCCCGCGTGTATGGCTAACGGCCTCCCCTGCGACTACAGCTGCTACGGCTCACACGACTTACTGCCCACTGCCTTCTACTGCTGTCTTTTCCTTTTAAGGGCTGCCGCCATGTCGTACCCGTGTGCAAACGATGTGTCATTTGCCAGGTGGTCAGCGATCGGTTGCCTCTTCCCAGGTTTCCTGCGGATAAAGACAATTCAGGCAGCTTAATTTGTCTTTAGAAAGGTTGTTTTAAGCAGCTTAGTTGGGCTAGGCTGCTTAGGGAGTGGCATTCAGTCTCCTCTCTTTGCTCCTTTTTATCCTGTCATCTCAATATCTGTTCCAGGTAAAATGATGGACAGATCGAAATGTTGATAACTTTGCTCTGATATCTAGGTCAACTAAAATTGGCCATGTGGCGGCGACTCTGTTCTCAGTAAACAAAGGGCAAATTAGGTGGGGGGGGGAGGCGTGCTGTGCAGTGACTTCTTGTAAATTTTAATAATATATATATATATATATATATATATATATATATATATATATATATATATATATATATATATATATATATATATATATATATATATATATATATATATATACATCACTGAAGGAAGCAGTAGGGAAAGGCATCCTCATCATCTACAGTTTATTTTCAATGCCGACGAATTCAAGTCGCATTTTCAAGGCTATAAAATATAATATAATTTGCGAATATCAATAACAAATTAATGCAATGACAACCGCTCTTTCTGTAGTAAAAATATTTAAAAACAAAACACATTCCAATAAGTAAAAGGAGTTCACTAAAATCTTAAAACAACCTACCTATATGAAGGAAAGAACAAGACTAATATAAATAAGTAAAAACAGAGTGAGGAAAACCAGTTGTCCAAACTAGGCTATAAACAATTTCACTGAGGACGATTGAGTATTTAACGACGGTACAGTCTTCTTGATAATTATAGATTCTAGGATGGTTAAGTCGTTGTTGTTCTGCACTTGGCCTAAGATGGAAAAATCCTTGCTGTCAATATACGTGGGATGCACGAGGAGGCAGTTGAAGGTCCGCATAGATTCCCACAGGGGCATAAGTCATAGAACAGGTAGCAGGTTATCTAATCCTGAGCAATCAAATATACGAAATCATTCAAAATTATGTAAAACTTATATTGACAGCAAGGATTTTTCCATCTTAGGCCAAGTGCAGAACAACAACGACTTAACCATCCTAGAATCCATAATTATCAAGAAGACTGTACCGTCGTTAAATACTCAATCGTCCTCAGTGAAATTGTTTATAGCCTAGTTTGGACAACTGGTTTTCCTCACTCTGTTTTTACTTATTTATATTAGTCTTGTTCTTTCCTTCATATAGGTAGGTTGTTTTAAGATTTTAGTGAACTTTTACTTATTGGAATGTGTTTGTTTTTAAATATTTTTACTACAGAAAGAGCGGTTGTCATTGCATTAATTTGTTATTGATGTTTGCAAATTATATTATATTTTATAGCCTTGGAAATCGTCGCGAAACGTCGGCATTGAAAATAAACTGTAGATGATGAGGATGCCTTTCCCTACTGCTTCCTTCGTGATGTATACTTCGAGCCTCAGCTCCGGCCCTTATATGTATGTATATATATATATATATATATATATATATATATATATATATATATATATATATATATATATATATATTGTCATAAACTGGACGTCTTGGTTGGTGAGAAATTGAAACAAAATTATAATGATGCTGCCATGAAACCAAGAAAGCCCAGTTTATGAGTAAAAGGAAAAGTTATTTGAAAACTTACCTTAGATTTTCCTGGATTTACAGTTGAATGAGGAAGGTCGCCATATGGGAATTAGAATTCTTTTACAAATTTACAGGGGTTTATTTACAGAGACTTCGCAAGTAAACAGTGAGACAACAGAACAACATAATCACTAAGGGGCAGATTCAGTTATAGGACACAGGGAACAATAATGCAATGATTTGGCAACAAGCAAGTTGATTAATAATGGGGCCAATATGCAATACAGTCAGTCCAGTGATAATAATAACATTCAGTATTGCCCTGATTACACGAAATAGTCTCAGGTAATGCAAATGATGGAACTCCAGGATGGGAGAATAATTCATATGAACATTTTCGGTCCACAACGGAATTTGGTAATGACTGCGACCAGGAATTTTCAGGATTTTGGTGGCAGACGAGATACTGAAGCATGGATTGCGATCAGTCTGCGTGTCTCCCCTGAAAGAGACGTTCTAAGTTAGGAATGGCGGTACACACTGAAGGACATGGAATCCCCCTTATAAATGGGGATACTCTACGCTTAAATATGAGCCCTACGTAGTCCAGCAGATAATTACAATGGAATTACGTAGGCACAATTTGAGAATCGGAGCAGCGTAGGCGTTAACAATGAACACGTGATCGCACTCACACAAAGATAAAATTAACACTGATATGGCTTAACCTAAATAGCCCTTAAATTGCACTGAGGGAGGGATAATTGATGGTTATCATGGGATCTTTACTTGAATTCAAGGCACGTAAATGGCAAGATATGGGGATGCAGGCAGGACTCGAACAAGGGAGGATTGCTTTGTGGAGGAAAGAGTTAAAGTTTAAAGAAATGGAATTTTAAGGAGTTTAAGTAAAAGGGGAAAGGTTATTGACTACTTGCAACGTACGAAGCTTTTATGACTGTTGTTGGCGCCTAACAACCATTCCAGTTGTCCGTCGAAGTCAGTTCAACCAACGGAGCAGGAAAATGCAGCACATGCGCTACAGATGAGGTCAGAGGAGCATCTACTTGCTTCCAAAAAAATGGCGTCTTGGGGCGTCGACCTTTTGGGCCACCCGTTCACCTGCAAGTATGTCAAAAGAACCAGCAAAGAGGGCAGAGGAAAAGCACACTTATCATTAGGTGCCTACAGATTAGAATCCTACCCGGTCCCTAGTGCTAAATGGCCTTTATTGTTCTCTGGATCGTACGATGTTGGGGGGGGGGAGGAGGGCTAACGGCTACTGTCTGGTTCAAATAGGCTCGGTTTTTTCTGACGCCCGCCAATTTCCCGACGCAATAGTCAAATGAATAACAGATTATTTCAAAATTAAATAAAGAAATGAAATTTACAGGAGGGAGGGATGTTTATCCTTGACAGGTCCCCCCTTAAAAAAGGCCCTTCACACCCTTTCGGGTGTGAGGGTCTTAGCTAATTCCTCCTGACTGGCCCGTGACCGTACATAAGGTGAATTGTGGCTCTGCACATCTAAAGGAACCTACCTAAGTTCTAAGAGGGGTTTTGAATTGGCTAATTTACAGGCCTAACCATACCTAAGGGTATGGATACAGCTACTAACTGACTAGGAGGATGGGAGAAACTTATGCCTAGACAAATGCACACTGTAACACCTAACCTAACCTAACCTACTATCCCCATGACTCTGGCACTGAACGAGCTGGCACTAACGAATGGCACGCACTGAGTTATGATCGGCACTACACTTTACGATTACACGCAACAAATTGAGACGACGCACCTGAAGGGTAATTCACAATGTATGATTAAGTAATATATCAGTTTGAGTCTAGAGTGGGTTGAAAGGAGGTTAGTTGGAAAAGGGTTAGTAGTACAACGGTCTAAGTGGTTAATGGTTAATGCTACGGGCTCATAGGTCACACAGGCTACCCTCTCTGGCCAGGTGCCAGGATCGCTCTGAGATGGAAGCGACACTGTGCCAACGGGCACGAATGCCAAGAGAGCTTATGGGTCTGACTCACTAAGTGAATTTTTTTCGCCCCTTCTTCTTCTTCGGGGGCCTCCAGGGTCTGGCTAGGCCATTCCTAGGGGGCGATGAGGATACTGACTCTGAAGAACGGCCAGGAGTGCCGTCAGGAGCAGGATCACTGGCAGCCCCAAGGGCTACGGGCTGGCCTCCTACTTCGGCTGCTGCGACAACCGTCGTGGGAACAGAACCAGCGTCTGCGTACTGGCCGGACAGCTCCTGGTCGACCAGAAAAGAGGTAATGTCCAGGCCTGCCAGAGGGTCATCTTTGGCAGGTGGAAGAGTGTGGGAAGAAGAAACATCAGGGGTCGGAGGTTCGCACTGTGCAATGATCACAGTTGTGAGATTTGGTGGATCTCCCGTAGGAGGATCCGAGTCATGTTCAGGGTCCGGCACTGGCACTAACTCAGGGCCAGGCTCGGGAAGTACGCTTGGCAGGGAGCATCCAGCCAAGATGGGTGGGGCTTGGCACTGACCAGTGCTCGCAAGTGGCACTGGCAGCGAATTGGTGTCAGACAAAGCTGAAAGGGGACCCGGGGGATCAAGACCCCTCGGTGTCCCTGGCGTGATCTGGGACAGCGATTCCTGTCTTAATGAGAGGACTGGGCCTCTTGGTTCAGTGGAGTTGGCTGCTGCGGCTAGCCTACTGGGTCACCTTGGAGTGGCCCCTTATGTTGCAGGTCCTGCAGCGGTAATTTGTGTGATCCCTTTGGAATGAGGGAGTAATTCTTTGGTGGCCATCCAGTCGCAAGACCCGCTGACTAGGCTTAGCAGGTGAATGCGGTGGATTAGTATCGGCTGATGGTGGCACAGCTGTCACTAAGGCTGTGTCCCTATCTGAAGACGTTGCGCTGGATGTGCTGGCAGAAGCAGTCAGGCAACAGAGTGGTGTGGGGGTGGGACATCCCCAGAGGATGTCTCAACCAAGCAGGAACTCCACTCCATGCCTAATTTGCTTGACAACGCCAAGACGATGCACCTTGTTGCTCCAAGGGGTGATCACCCTGAGCTCAACTGTGGAGACGGTCGGAGACTGTTCGTCCACCCAGGTCACGGTCCACTTGGTGTGCTCCTCTACCTTGGCACTGGCAGGCACTTGGGCCCGATCGATCAGACTAATGTCTGAGCCAGTGTCGGCAGTAGTTGGCAGGTGCACTGGCGGGCTGGAACCATCCAGAGAAGCCACTGAGACGGACTGTGTCCAGGCCCTCTCAGGGTGAGTTCTCTCCGGCGGCTCAGCTAAGGAGGCGGTGGCATTAATCATGTTCACGTCCCTGGGCGTGACCACATGTTTTGGTCATGCAGGATACCCAGCAGAAGAGTGTCCTGAAGCTCCACAGTCTCGGCAGGGGCCCCGGTGATATGTTGATTTCCCAGCAGTGATGGTGTGCTGGGAAGACGGTGTTGAATTAGGCGGAGAGGAGGACTGATGGTTGCTGGTAGACTGCCGAGAGTTGTTGCCCTGCTGATTGCTATCTTTATAGCGGCAATCTGCTTCGGCATGGCCATACCGTTTATAGATGGGGCATGGAGGTTTGTTAGGCGGGCTGTTCCGTGAGCGATTGAGGCCCGAGAGGTGTCCGGGTGGCACTATTTTGCGCTGCAAGGTACCATGGGAAGAATTATATGTCTCCCAAGCATCAGCTAAGCGGTAGGCTTCCTTGAGGGTGGCTGGCTGCTTATCATTAAGATACACAGCCAGAGGCCCGGGCGCACACTGGAAGAGATCCTCCAGCATGGTCTGGTTGAACAAATCCTCAAAGTTGTCGCACCGCATAGACTCTAACCAGTGGGTCCCAGCTTGGGTCTTGTGACAGGCCCATTCCGTCCAGGACCAGCCGACATTCTTAGCCATACCTCTGAATCTTTGTCTCCACTTCTCAGGGGTGATTTCATACGCCTTAGCGATGGCCTCACGGACGGCAGCCATGTCCCCTTGATCTCTTTCCAGGGCTCGGTGAGCAGCCTTAGCCTTCCCGTCTAGGTGCTTGGTTAGCAGTAAGGCCCTCTCAGCCAGGCTGACGTCATAGGTCCCGAAGAGGAATTCGATCTCTTCGAGCCATTGTTCCGGCTCGTCTTCAGTCAATTTTCCCACAAGGTTATTGACTGTCGACAGAGAGGTATTTAGGGCAGATGGAGTGGGGCTAGAGGCTTGCTGTGCTGCTAAAGCTTCTGCTCTTTCCCTCTTGGCTCTCTCCAACTCAAGCTCCCTGTCTTTGAGGGCTAGTTCATGCTGTCTTTGTCTTTCTTCTCTTTCTTCTTCTCTCCGCTGCTCGACTTCTTGCTGTCTTCTCCACTCTTCTCTTTCTGCTTGTTGCTGCCTTCTCCGCTCTTCTCTTTCTTCGTCTTCTCTCCGCTGCTCGGCTTCTTGCTGCCTTCTCCGCTCTTCTCTTTCTTCTTCTCTCCTCTGCTCGGCTTCTTGCTGCCTTTGTTGTTCTTCATACTTTCTCTTCTCAGCGATCTGTTCCTTCACAAACTTTTGAAGGGCCTGGCCGGAAAGACTGTCCTCCTTCCCTATATTCCTAAAATATTGGTGCTCCTCGGTTGACATGTTGCTGATGGGGAAGGGGTGCTGAGCGAGTTACTTGGGTGTTCCAGAGGAAAAAGGTTTGTGACGATGAGGAAGTGTCCTTAGATTAGTGGCACTTCAGTGAGTGGTACCTTTGAATGAGGTGGCACTGTGGATGAGTGTGCCGTGCAGAGGTCACACTAGGGGAAAGCTTTCCTGAAGGAAGTCTGAGTCCTTATGGGCACATATGCTAGCAAATGGAGTGCTCCTGAAGGCTCTATGGTCCTTATGGGCGAATGCACTGTTAATGAGGTGTTCCTGAAGGAGCTGTGGTCCTTATGGGCAGAAACACCGGTTGTATGGCACTCTGTTTCTTCAATACAGGTGCAATGGCTTATAAGAGGTTGCTTTGGTTGGGTGGCACTGTGGTGCCGGTGCGCTCCGTGGAGCAATGCAAAATGTCAGTGCATGAATCGGCACTGAAGGTGAGGTACTCTGCCTGAGCAGAAGGTAAGTAGGGAGTAAGAAGGTAAATGAGAGACTCCAACAGAAGGGAAGAGATAGGAAAGTGAAAGGAGAAAGATAAGTGCTTCAGTGATTGGGTGCTTAGCAGTGCCACAGATTATTGGCACTGATAGGAATGGAAACTGGATGTGACACGAGTGGGTAGCTAGTTATGAGAACTATTGGGCGCTGCCTGACATGAGGACAGGTAGGATACGAGGGAGGCACACAATGTGCAATGGTTTTTTAGCACTTGCAACACGCAAGTCTGAGATAAGATATACACCCACTCCCGCACTCCAGTTGGACGACATGTCACGAGATATAATATATATGCGCTTTATAGTGTACGATTAATGGTTTGATCTGAAGCACTTGGAAAGAAAAAAAGCTGGTATGCTTGATTAATCCACTAAACACAAGCGTTAAGAAATTACGCACTGTGTATAGGATAAAAATTTTAAATGGGTAATGAATTTGAAAGTCCCTTATTAATTACTAATATAATTCTTTGTATCTGCCTTTTATAATTTGTGAGTTGGTTCCCAAACTCGTAAGTAAATTATATCGGTCCCGTGTTAATGAACTAATGCGAGAGGGAAGCAGAGGGAAAAATAAATTTCTCTCTCTCTCTCTATCTCTCGGTGAGCGATATGTAATGGCACGTATTTGTTATGAAATTTTAATCACCTTATGTTACGCTTAAGCGAAAATAAATTATGGTTGCAAAATTACGTTAAGGTGTAAGTCTTTATGGAATGGCTACTGGCTCGCACGCATCAAAAGCTTAGGGTATGGTACGCAAAGGTGTTTCAAATTGTTTCACAAAGTTTCCTGAGTTTCGTTAAGCACACAAGGAGGAGGCTCGTTCCTTGAACGAACATTGTGGGAGTGACTACACGCGGGAAACAGCTGATCGTAGGCTCTTGCTTTGTCGGCGACAGGATGAAGTGGAATTGGAAGAGAAAAAAACTCTACTTTCTTGCTAAGTGCGGGTTTAAAATGTGAAATGAATTATTAATCTCTGAATATCAGCACTGTCTTTACTTTATGTTAATATTCTTTAATATGCACTGGGAGGGTCGTTAAATACCTACGCTTGGAACTGGTTTTATTTCTCCAACACTGGGACAGTTCTATGCATGCGCTCTTTAAACACACTGTTTCTCGCTAGCCGTGTAAATGCCAGACATCACTATACGGTTTCCTGTAAGCTAATAGTTATTTCAAAATTTATCACTAACCAAGAAATGTACATTTTCTTTGCTGTAACTATTCCAAAATAAACTCCTAGCTACTGGACCTAGCTTACACATGCAAAATTCCCTAACTAACCCCTTCCTAATTCTTAAGTAGCAACTTCACACTCTGTCCTACACACTAGAAATTTTGCGGGCGGACACTTCGCACCTACCTCTCTGTTTTCGCTAATATAAGTACCCTATGCATTCCCGTGTTATGAACACTTTTATGATATGAGACTTGTTGCGTTTCTTTAAAGAAATAATAATATTACTTCCCTTATTCCCTTAATATTAGGACATGCACACACTCTGTTTACCAAAGTCGTCGGCTTCGATCGCTTTCCTGTGCTCTTGAATAATGAAATGATTACCGTGAGTGGAAATAATTGATTTTATATATTCCTGGTTTTTTCTAGTCTAGCTTAATAGTGAGGCTAATTAACGCTAATACACTAATCCTGGCAATTGGTCGTCACTGTCATAAACTGGACGTCTTGGTTGGTGAGAAATTGAAACAAAGTAATAATGATGCTGCCACGAAACCAAGAAAGCCCAGTTTATGAGCAAAAGGAAAAGTTATTTGAAAACTTACCTTAGATTTTCCTGGATTTACAATTGAATGAGGAAGGTCGCCATATGGGAATTAGAATTCTTTTACAAATTTACAGGGGTTTATTTACAGAGACTTCGCAAGTAAACAATGAGACAACAGAACAACATAATCACTAAGGGGCAGATTCAGTTATAGGACACAGGGAACAATAATGCAGTGATTTGGCAATAAGCAAGTTGATTAATAATGGGGCTAATATGCAATACAATCAGTCCAGTGATAATAATAACATTCAGTATTGCCCTGATTACACGAAATAGTCTCAGGTAATGCAAATGATGGAACTCCAGGATGGGAGAATAATTCATATGAACATTTTCGGTCCACAACGGAATTTGGTAATGACTGTGACCAGGAATTTTCAGGATTTTGGTGGCAGACGAGATACTGAAGCATGGATTGCAATCGGTCCGCGTGTCTCCCCTGAAAGAGATGTTCTAAGTTAGGAATGCCAGTACACACTGAAGGACATGGAATCCCCCTTATAAATGGGGTTGCTCTACACTTAAATATGAGCTCTACATAGTCCAGCAGATAATTACAATGGAATCACGCAGGCACAATCTGAGAATCGGAGCAGCCTAGGCTTTAACAATGAACACATGATCGCACTCACACAAAGATAAAATTAACACTGATATGGCTTAACCTAAATAGCCCTTAAATTGCACTGAGGGAGGGATAATTGATGGTTATCATGGGATCTTTACTTGAATTCAAGGCACGTAAATGGCAAGATATGGGGATGCAGGCAGGACTCGAACAAAGGAGGATTGCTTTGTGGAGGAAAGAGTTAAAGTTTAAAGAAATGGAATTTTAAGAAGGAGTTTAAGTAAAAGGGGAAAGGGCTGGTTATTGACTACTTGCAACGTACGAACCTTTTATGACTGTTGTTGGCGCCTAACAACCGTTCCAGGTGTCCGTCGAAGTCAGTTCAACCAGCGGAGCAGGAAAATGCAGCATGTGCGCTACAGATGAGGTCAGAGGAGCGTCTGCTTGCTTCCAAAAACATGCCGTCTTGGGATGTCAAGCTTTTGGGCCACCCGTACCTGCAAGTATGTCAAAAGGACCAGCAAAGAGGGCAGAGGAAAAGCACACTTATCATTAGGTGCCTACAGATTAGAATCCTACCCGGTCCCTAGCGCTAAATGGCCTTTTTGACCTCCCCCATACCTACATGCCTCCCCATCACGTGATGGGGGTGGAAAAGGGGTTTTTTATTGTTCTCTGGATCGTACGATGTTGGGGCGGAGGGGGAGCTAACGGCTACTGTCTGTTTCAAATAGGCTCGGTTTTTTCCGACGCCCGCCAATTTCCCGATGCGAAGTCAAATGAATAACAGATT
The DNA here is from genome assembly GCF_040412425.1 of Macrobrachium rosenbergii. Classification (NCBI taxonomy): domain Eukaryota; kingdom Metazoa; phylum Arthropoda; class Malacostraca; order Decapoda; family Palaemonidae; genus Macrobrachium; species Macrobrachium rosenbergii. The sequence goes on along the minus strand of NC_089765.1, from coordinate 42,510,931 downwards.
ATTTCAAAATTAAATAAATGAAATTTACAGGAGGGAGGATGTTTATCTTGACAATATATATATATATATATATATATATATATATATATATATATATATATATATATATATATATAAATAATCAAATGTTTGATTAATTCATGCATTAATTCATTATCATTCATGACATAATTTCTTTTACTCATGTTTCATTTCAGCGCTCAATGACCTTTATAGGTCCTAACGCTAGGACTATGCTTTAAATCCCATAATCCATCCATCCATATCTTAAGGAACGGATTTTCGGCTTACAAGATTAGGATTCCAATGGTGTCATTAAAAAGCCATAAAAGTCCTGTCAAACAAACCTTGTTTATATTTGGCATTTCATCTCTCTGTATATAAAGCAGCGTTTCTGCTAAGTACAAAAAGTCGATCGACATCATTCGTAATGGCAACTTCTACAAAGCGTATTCTCCCCGCTCCAGCCAGGGAAATCGTAGATAACGTTTACAGATATTTTACTAAAGAGAAGAAAAACAATGCCCCTTTGATCGATTTGGCGAAAGTTTGTGATCGAACGAGTGAGGCAACAACAGTTCATAAAAGGACCATTAACAGAATCATTAAGGAAGGAAATGATTCCGAAACTGAATTTGGACACCGTACGTTCAGAGATAAGAAGAGAAGTCGTCCTCGACCAGTGACCGATATGGATGATTTTAACAAGAGTGCGTTGCGTCAAATTGTGATCAGATTCTATGCTAGAAAAGAGCTACCGAATGTTGCTACAGTTTTGGAGCAAGCCAGCAAAGACATTGAATTTATGGGTTGTCGCGAATCCCTTAGAAAAATCCTGCATGAAATCGGATTTTATTTTGGAAGAGTGAATGGCAGAAAATGTCTACCGGTGATGTGTCAGCTGCAAGGACGAAGTTTTTACGTGTAACGAGGACGATACAAGAAAACGAAAATCAGCCTATCATATACCTGGGTGAGACTTGGTTAAATCAGAACTATACTGTTACGAAGTGCTGGACAACCAAAGACAGGAAAAAAAAGCAATAGGGCTTAACCTCCCTACTGGCAAAGGGGCTAGACTGATAGTCATGCATGCTGGTAGCAAAGAAGGTTTTGTGCCGAATGCAGAATTAATTTTCAAGACAACCAACGATGGCGATTACCATAATCAAATGAACAGCAAAGTGTTTGAAGAGTGGTTTACTTACAGTTACCTAAGCATCCCGCCCTCATCTGTTATCATAATGGATAATGCATCTTACCATTCGGTAATCATTGATAAAGCACCAACGATTTTGGATAGAAAACAGGTAATAAAAAAGTGGCTGGTCAATAAAGGAGAAAATCCAACTGGTGATTTGCGAAAATGTGAGCTTCGGGAAATGGTCAAGTTGCATTCTTCTTGGACAGGAAGGGATTACGTTATAGACAAAGCTGGCCCATGGACATGATCACCGGATCGTCAGGCTGCTACCTTATCACTGCCAGTACAACCTTATTGAATTAATATGGGGGCAGGTTAAAAATTATGTTGCCAAGAGAAATGCTTTCAAAATGGCCAACTTGAAGCCCTTACTGCAAGAGGCTTTGCAGCAAGTGATAAAAGAAAATTGGAGCAATGGTGTAAAGCACGTTCAAAATGTACAAATAGAAGATTCTGAAGGAGACGATGCCGCAGAACACTTATTCTAGTCCTTCATAGTTAATATAGCTTCATCGGATGACGATGATGATGATGGCGATGAGTAGGAGGAGGATGAGATGTAAATTTTGATTTTTGTATAATATGCACCTATAAAAATTTTTTTCCATAGATTGTATTCACTGTACATTTTTAATATGCACATAAAAATTCTTTCCCCAGATTGTATTTATTGTACATACTGAGTCCATTTTCCCTGTATAATAAAATACATATTTGTTCATATTCTGCACATTCTGACCCTTTCTTATTATCGCATGAAAATACAAAAAATGTAAAATATGAAAATCTACAAAAGCATTGAAATAATTGCATAGTTTATTTCAAAATTGTGGATATAACAAAATTTTGAGGTAATTGACACCTTGAAAGTTATGACACTGAAGAATGAGATATTTCTTAGAGAGAGAAAACTGGCTTATCATGAGGGAAGAGAAATGTACTGAAAACTCTATAAGTGATTGCAAATAATTCCAGCTTAAGTTAAGTATACCTTAGTTTTACCAGACCACTGAGCTGATTAACAGCTCTCCTAGGGCTGGCCCGAAGGATTAGACTTATTTTACGTGGCTAAGAACCAATTGGTTACTTAGCAACGGGACCTACAGCTTATTGTGGAATCCGACCACATTATAGCGAGAAATGCATTTCTATCACCAGAAATAAATTCCTCACAAAGAAAGGAAATAACTGAAAGATTTAAAAGGTTAAGATTTAGATATCAACCCCTCTCAGACAAGAACAAGATTTTTTTTTTTTTTTTTTTTTGGTCTGACATGCTAAATCAGTTAATCCGCAGATAATAATTTGGTCAGATTGTTCACAGCGGTCTTTAAGGTCTGATGTCCCAAATTTTTTTATGTCAATATGATGCATTGGATAACGACCTTCTCTTGCGCCACTGTCGTTTGGCTCGACTATAGTTTTGCTATATTTTGCTGCATAGCCTCCACACCAGTTACCAGCTTAAATAGGACCTCTTGAAAATGTTCATCCACCAGAGTCTTGTCTTCTGGAGACTGTGATGAAGTAGAAGAGGTGGCTGTAGGTGCAAAAGGTTCACAGGTTGCAAGGACCAACTCAGGCATGGGTTGCGAGGCCTCGCTGGGGAACGAGCTTCCGCTGTAGTTAGGGAATCCGGAAAAGACCCTACTGAACTCGGGGTGGCTCTCGGCCGGATACTGATAGCGCGGCCAGGCCAGTATATCAGAGGGAGCCCTGATTGGGATCTCCTGAAGGGCGATCGACAGTGTGCTCTGGCACTTACTCTAAGGCAGGTTCAGGCACAGGATTTAGAGAGGAGACATAAGTGGCATCTGGGCCAAGAGTGCCAGACGTCCCAGTTTGTACATTTTGTAAGGAACCAGAATCTGGTTCAGGTGTGGGCTCGGTGACCGGACTGGGTGGAGCACTCACTGGTCAGGCATAGGCACTGGCTGCAGCTCGATGGCAGGGTTGGAGTGAACATCAACACCTGACAGAGACTCGTAGGAGGCAGGACTCAAAGAAGGCCCAGGAAGGGGCTGGAAAGAGGGGTCCTGTCCTAGGAGGAGGTCATAGCCTGCAGGAATTTTATTGGCTATTCCAAGTGTACAAATCTTCCTTTTATGGGGCCTGGTGATCCTCAGTCGGACTGTCGGGAGTGTCAACCTCCAATTATAAATGCCTTCAATAGTTATAGGCTTGTTATCTTCAATGATGGACCCATTTGGTACCTTGTCTCACCTTATAAGGGAGAGTGTGGTACTGACCTCGAGGAGGTGCAACAAAGATAGGCCCCTCAAGTGGAGGTCCTAATGAGGAGGAATGGGTGGCCACCAGAGCAATAACAGCAGCAGATTTCTTTCCAGGACAATCCCTGAAATTCGAGGGATGCCTGCCTGCTTACAAGTGTGACAGTGAACTTTGCTATAATCTCTACAAGGAGTGGTTACGGTAGGAGTAGGCTGGTAGTTCTTGTTAGAGGGACAGCAAGTACACACAGGTGGCGATGAAGATGAGCCGCTTTTTGATTGGACTGACAAGGTAGTGGGGTCAAGAGGGACTATGCCCCAATGGGAGGTTCTAGAGAATGGGTGGTACCTCTCGTACACATCGGCCATACAGCAGCATTCAGTGAATAGCTGTGACTGTTTCTCATTAATGTATAGGACCAAGGGGCCAGGTGCATAATAGAGGAAGTTCCAAGTTGGAGTCAATTTAATAAGTCCTCGAACTCCTTGTGCTCCAGGGCGTCGATCCACTGCCACACAGCTTGATTCTTTTTGTAGCACCAGTCAGAGCAGGTTTGACTGATCTCCTTGGGAAAACCTCACCATCTTTGTCTCCAACGCTCAGGCGTAATCTCATATGCCGTTGCTATGGCCTTCCTGACTGCCTCAAGGTTTCCCTTGTTGCCATTTTCAAAGGAATATAGAGCGTCCTGACCCTTTCCTGTCATGTGTTTTGCTAAGATCTTGGCCTTCTCAGTGTCATTTGACTTGTACTTGTTGAAGAGAGTTTCCAGTTGTTCCAGCCAAGCCTGCTTCGTTCCATTTAGGCATGAGATTGCTTAAGTTTGATATATTGGAGGAAGTGGAGGCCAGGGATAGATTAGCAGCTCAGTGTTGGGCCAGTACCATGGCACTGTCTTGCTTTAATCTCTGGCATTAGAGTTCCTTCTCCTTCAAGGCTACTTGAAACTGTTGCTCCCTTTCCTTCTCATGTCGCTGCTTTTTTTCCCTTTTCTTCTCTTTCCTTCCTAGCTGCAGCGACCTTTTCTTGGACCCAATGAGCCAGCTGTTCTCCTTTTAATGGCATACCTTTCCTACCACCATGAAAAGTTGGTACTCCTCGGCAGACATGTTGCTAATGCTTGGAGTGGGGTCTGATCTTCCCCAGAAATCTTCAGAGTTTTAGGATGGCCACATAAGCAATTGCGTGGAATGGAAAAATGGGACTCTGTCTGTGCAGAGTGTAGGTAAAATAAGGAAGGTGCCACTGGTAAATGGGAGAGTGCCTCTGAGATGACTCTAAATGGCAGTGTACCTTAGGAATGGTGACACTTGGAATGGGAATGGCCCCTGTGATGAAGATGGCACTGGCCCTAATGTGCGAGGTGGTTCCAAAGAATTAGTGGATTGTTCAAAGAACAAGGGATAACATGCACACAGATGGCACCAGCTATAATGCAGAGGTTATGGGTTCCAAAGAATGGAGATATAACACTATGATATTTACACGCAGGTGTGGGTAAGTTCCGAAGAACTGAATAATTTGAGGCACTTTAAATGCAATTAAATGGGTTGCAAAGGCACAAGAGGTGCAGGCTGGTCCATGAGGAACAGTGGACGTGTTATGAAGAACAGTAGGCTTGTTCACAAAGAATGGATAATAATTAAATGGTACATAGTAGCCGACGGCACGTACATAGGCTGTGCATAGAACAGATATAATAAATAAATGGACATGCAGTGCAACCAATGGCACGAGATTAGGCTATGATAATAACAAAATTGATAGCACAAACGTGCAGTGTTTAGAATAATTAAGTACAGGCTGCTAATGAGCTTGTAAAATTCACACTTGTGCTATTTATCGTAAAAGCCCAGAAAACTTATTGCCTGTATTTGAAATAGGTTTGTTTGCTCTAAGCAGAATTATATTCGCCTAACAGAGGCTGTGATTCAAAATGCAATAATTATGGGTGTATAAGCGAGCTTGCAATGATATAACAGAATTAATAAAACATGGTTCCCAAGAATTTATATTAAGGGATAAAAGTTTCTGTAGAACAGGAATAATGGGAACGTAGCGTAGAAGTAATTAAAAGACTACTCAAGATCGCAAGTAGGATAAAAATTAAATAATTGCTTTCCTGCCCACACGGGATAAGAAGACCGGTACGTTTTTAAGTAAAAGAAGACAGCTCAATGCTAATAAAAGCTTCTGGCATTTCTCTTGCAAGTATTAGTTGAAAGAAAGGTAAAAGATTTCCTTTCCAGTAACACTAATTAGAAGGCTTTTTTAAAATACATGTAAAATGAACAACGCTTGATTTGAATGTATTATAAGTCCCGCACCAAGTTTGACAGTTGACAGTTCACAAGATGGTGGGCTAAGGTTGACAGTTCAAGGCCCCGAGCTCTGCGTCTGGAAGCTAGGACTGGGAACTGAGTGCACACGCACTGGTAACAAACTCACATACAAACAAACGCACAGCTCTGTTTATGAAGGCAGAATGAAATACACAAATCTTTTCTGAGTGAAGGACTCATGAATGTATTTGGGAGTTAATTACACTCTGAAGAACACATACAATAACTCTGCGAGACTAGGAGCTTTTGAAAACACAATCTTTTATCTCCACAGAAGAAGGACATGTGGAAGACAACGGAGGAGCTAGAGCACTGTGACTGTCTGCACCTCACGGCCCGGGAAATTACCTTTTTTAACACAAATTTCTACTTTTCACTTCCTATAGCTTTAAAATGTTCTCTAACCTTCACAAAAGAATAATTAGCCTAGCCTTTCCCTAGCAAGTCTAAATAACATGCAAATGTTGCCAACATGCAAGACAAAACCGTAACTAGAAAATCACTAACATGCAACCTAGCAAATGTCGTTGTAAAATCCAAAGGCGCGAATTTTGTCCGTGAATTCGCTTACTCACCACGGGAATTAATTCTGGTGGGAATTTTACGAGTTCCTAGTTCTAGAATTAAGAACGTAAATGCACTGTTTGCGAAAAAGAGAAGTACTTACGGCTGTGTACACACTGTGAAAAGAAATTTATGTTAAATGATTCATCTGACTTCAGCAAGTCTGGTCTAGCAGAAATTAATTAGCTAATTGCTAGAATCTTGCAGAATATTGGTTAAGGTCACCAATTGTTATGGTTAGTGGTGGCTAAATAAGGGACACCTGTTTTAGTACGTGTGCAGCTAATATTCCACTGCTACCAAACAGTAAATAGACAGAAAATACATGCTTTCCGAGGAAACAGCATTAAAACCCATGGCCTTAAATTAATACATATATTTACAGTTACAGTTAAAACAATGGAATGGACAGATCAGTGGCACAGTATCCATAATTAATTAAATTCCACAATTAACTGTAGGATTCTTTATGTAGGACAGGGCTCTTGATTTGGAAAGAGAGAAATATCCAGTGTGCAAGGCTCTGAACTCCTCTCTGCAATTGAGAGAAAACAATACACGATCACTACGAGTGTCAGTATGAACAGTCTAACGAATTAATTGTCTATAAGGCTGAAGGCTTAAGGAGGGAGTTCAATTTATGAATAACCGTTAAGGACTTTAATACACAAGACATAAATCACTGAATTTGCCAGACGGAAAATATAAGGCAAGGGACTTCAGTAAAAGAATCAAGAGAATTACAGGGAAAATAGGGTGGCCGAAACCCCTCCCTCTTGGACTCGTACCTGCTGATGTATTTTAGGCCTTGTAGCACGAAGCAAGGATGACTTCCAGTCTTAGGAAATTCTAGGAGTAACGTGCCAAATTGGGAAGGGCGGCTTTTGGCTCTGGATAAATGTGTCCACTCGCTAGCTCTCTCTGGGAACCTCTGACCCATCTCTCGTCTCCTCAGTCAGCTTTGACCTCATCTGGTCACTGTAACCTGATTTTGGGCCAGTTTCTTCAAGTCTGTGCCAGTATTATCTGAAAAAAAAAGAAGGGAGCCGGGCCAAAAAGCAGGTCGAAGACACAGGGAGAAATAGTAAAGGCAGGAATTTTTATGGGGACAGAAAATAGACACCAAAGGCGGTGGAATTTCCTGTCTGGCTGAGAGAGCAAGGCTACCCTCTCACTTCTTCTTTTAAAGAGTCCCAGTAAAAGGGGATAATTCATTTAATAAGATGAATTAAGATGAAGTGGCCTGAATAAATGTTATATATATATATATATATAATATATATATATATATATATATATATATATATTTATATATATATATATATATATATATATATATATATATATATATATATACTGTATATATATATATATTATTTATATAAATTTCTAACTCACATCAGGATTGAACCCACGTCTTTCGGTTGAAAGACGAGGACACTGCCAACAAAGCCACACAAGTCACAAAAGAAGTTGGAACCTAAGTACAACTGTGCCTAAGGCTTCATCTTGGCAGGATAACTGCCTCGCATACCATCGTGTTTTCCCCAACATCCTGACTCAGCAATGACCCAATTGACAGTATTTCATTCGAATTACCCCTTCTGAGTGAGTATGATAGAAACAGTCAACACAATCACGTGTGGGACTGAAATAATGGTTGTTTCTATCATACACACTCAGAAGGGGTAATTCGAATGAAATACTGTCAATTGGGTCATTGCTGAGTCAGGATGTTGGGGAAAACACGATGGTATGCGAGGCAGTTATCCTGCCAAGATGAAGCCTTAGGCACAGTTGTACTTAGGTTCACTGTTGAGTCGGGAAGTTTGGGTAAACAAGCTGGTATGCGAGGAGTTTATCCTGCCCAGATAAAGCCTCAGGTACAGCTGTATTTAGGTTCCAACTTCCTTTATATAAAAGGACTTGTTGGGCTTTGGTGGCAGCGTCCTTTCCTTTCAACTGAAAGACCTGGGTTCGATCCTGATGTGAGTCAGAAATTTGTTTCTGTTCCACACATGATTGTGTTGATTGTTTATATATATATATATATATATATATATATATATATATATATATATATATATATATATATATATATATATATATATATATATATATATATATATCTGTGTGTGTGTGTATGTATATTTATGTATATATATATATATATATATATTTATATATATATATATATATATATATATATATATATAAAATATTCATTTTTATGTGCGAGACTAGGATAAATGGATGTGGCTAGTCCAAAGGAATGGCAGGGCAGTACATTGGTCTGTGGTCTGTGGTTTGTGTGTGGGTCTTGGAGAGAAGGCAAAAAGCTGGATAAGAGAAGGGTGAGTCACATGATATTTGAAACAAGAAAGGGAGCAGAATGTGTGCTCAGGAATGGGAAATCTTGGAGTTTTTATGGAAGCCAAGGTTGGAATGTATGAAGGGAAAAGAAGTGCAGATGTTGAATGCAAGTGAAAGAAAGAAGTTGGAAGCTGTAGTTATATGGTTTATGTAGTGCTTGCATCATAAGAGCATTTGATTTGTCAAAAATGTGGAGATATGTAGGAATGTTAAAAGGGTCAGAGTAGGTGAGTGGATGGACCAGATCAGTGTTTTGAATATTTTTGGCCATATGTATAGAATGGAGGATGATATGTTGGTGAAAAGAATGTAGAATTTAAGTGTTGGAATAGAGGAGGATAGTTAGGTTTAGAAAGTGATGGACAGATGAGTAATTGAGATATTGAACAGAGGGGCCTCAGCATCCTGAAAAGAGAGAGAGAGTGCATGCATGTTGAAGGGTTTGATGCAATTGCTGGTGAACATTTTGTGTAGGTCTGTGAAGTGTGTTGTGTGTGGAAGCCTTCTTATATACAGCAGTCAAAATATGAATGTGATAGTGATCACTGTCCTTTCTTTTCCTGGGGGCAATTCCAATTAGAGGAAACAACTTATGCATGATGCTATTTCCCTGGATGCTACCGCATGAACAAAAACAGTATCAAGAAGTGAAGGACTCCTCCCAGTAGACAATCAGATCATGCAGGTGATTTTCCTACTGAAAGTTTTTTCAGTTATGTTCTTTCATAGACAGTTTCCTATAATTGGTAGCATCCCTTCCCACAAAGAGATGTTGGAGAAGTACATAAAAATTTCCACAGGTAAACCATTTGTGGTCACACAGTACATCATCGAACAGGAAACGACTCAATGAGCGTGCAAAAGTAGATGCGGTTGTGAGCACAATGGAAGAGTAAGGCCAGCTTAAGTCACAGGCGACAGTAGGCTTGCTTGCTTATTTTTTTTTTTTTTTTTTTTTTTTTTTTTTTTGACAATTCAGTGACAGCACGAGTGACAGCTGAAGCGTGCTAAGTGCAAGTGCCGCATATGTGTAAGCGTAGGTTTGTATGTTAGGAAAAATACAAATTACCTTAGAATTTGGTATATCATTGATATTCTCAGTCACCGTGAGTCTATGAATTTATGACACTATATTAACAATTCGACACTTCACCCATTATTTTTACTACAAGAAACCTAATTACCCCCTAAATTATGATTTTTTTGTTGCATAGGAAATTCCAGTTCATTTGTCAAAAAAATTTTTTTCTTTAGGTACCAGCATCTTGGCTGCTTCCCTTCTTTAAGCTCTTTAGATTTAGCATTCTTCAAGGTTTTCCTGACAGATCTCTATGTTTGTTGATTAGTAGTAAAAGTATTACTGAATATAAAGTGCGTGTATGCGCCATTTTGCTGCATATGTGAGCTTTTATTAATATGTACTCATTCCTCTTTGTATTCTAATCTAAGTCAGATATGTATGTATGTGTATGTACCAGGCTGGCTTGCATTTCAAGGCATGGGAACTTTAGCCTTGTTTTTCCCTAGTATGAAGACAAGCAGCACTGCCAAGCATGGAGTAGGGTGATTGTTCCTGTGGCTGTTTCTTTTATATCTAAAATGCCAGGTACCACGCTAGTTCCCAGCCACCAGCCTGCTTGCCACCCACTAGTTATGATGTCAAGCTTTGTTGCTTTGGTAGCCATTCAAGCCTATACAGCCTATCAAGGCACTGGAGATATCTCAGACTTTTTTTTATTTTAGCCAGAAGAACTTTTGCAATAAATATTTATATAAATTTGCACTTCAGAATAATAAGCAAATCTATGTATAATGTCTTGATTTTGATTTTTCTATTTTGTGCACAAAAATTTTGAGATATCTAATGTAATCTGATTGATAGGTTGTCCATTAAACAGACCTTAACGTTGAACCTGCAATGGTATTCCAAGATTCTTCCACTTGTGAACAAAAAGAGTTGCAAAACTGTAATTAACTAAGGTGTTTTATATATACATATGGCTGTGAAGTATTTGCTGCTAAAACAGAATTCTATCTAATAAAAGGAACCAATAAAAATGCCAAAGATAGGAGGTTAATGCAATACATTTCGGAGAGCAGCTGTCTCCCTCGGCAGGCAAGAAATGAATGATTTAAGAATTACAGGAAAGCGGCATTTATACCAAGAGTTCCCGAGGTCGGCCGTTACATCATTCCAGTTGATAGCTTCTTAATCTTCTTAATCACCGGTTGGAGGAAGATTTTATGAATAATATCCGAGTCCCAAGATCCTTTTGAGAGGTTCATCGTATTTCTTTGTTTAATCATTGCTGATTCTACCATCTGGCTTTGGAACCGACAATTGCTGCAATAAATTATACGAGACAAATTCCAGTTAATTATGTGGTTATGGTTATTTATGTGGTTAAAAACAGCTGAGCTCTGTTGGCCATACCTTACTGAACGTTTATGTTCTGTTAATCTCTGGGGGAGTGATTTACCTGTAAAACCGATGTAGGATTGGTCACACTCGAGGCAAGGGATTTTGTATACTCATGTGTCTTTGGGGACTGGCTTTTGTTGGACGTTAATCAGGGATTTGGCCAAGGTATTTCGGTAGGTCAAGGCAAAAGGCTTAGAGTTTCCAAGTGTCTGTGTCAACGCCTTAATACTGTCCATGTGTGAGATTCTGATTTTATTGCTTGGCGTCCCTCTAGTCTTGTTTTGAGGGGGACGGTAGAAGATTATGTTTGCTTTATGGATCGCTTTCTCAATTATATGGTCGGGATTCTGGACAGCTGCTTACAGATTAGTTCAATTCCCTGTTCCAGGAAATTCAGGGAGCAAATCCGTAAGGTTCTTAAAAATAGATTGCTGCTACATCGATCTTGATAGAAATGCCATGATAACTAAAATAGTGAATTTATGCAGTAAATTTGTATTCTGTCGTGTCTGTAATTATTAAAACATCAAGAAAAAGAATTTTGTTGTCTGTTTCCCATTCAACTTTGAATTTGATGCTGGGCACTAGTGCATTTAATTTTGGTAAAATTGCCTCCTCCTTGGACAATGAACAAAATGAGAGTTTGTACACACTTGAAATATTTATCAAAAAGTCATTCTTATACTCCAGAATACCATAGACAACAAGCAGTAGAGCATATGTAACGACCCGAGTGGGCCGTTATGCAGGTTCTTTAACATACTCAGGACGGGGCTGTCATGACTGACGGCAGATGCAACAAACAAAGGAGGGGAAAACAATAAAATGAGCTTAAAATTAATTTATTTACAATATTTACAAGTGAGTCAGGTCTGGCAAAAAGATAAAAACCATAAGTACAATAAAGGCCAAAAGGCAGCACTAAACAAAATCAAGTTAAACAATTAACTTTATAAACAAAAAGTAGCTTTAAACAAAACGGCAAAAATAAACAGCAGCAGGCAGAAAAAAAAACCAAACATACGTCCTCCATCGGGGCACCAAGACAGCCCTCAGCTGCACAACAGGGACAAGAACCCACCAACCAGAATACCCCGATGGAGACGTCAGGACAGCCTCACGCTGTCATCAAAGATGAGCAGCTCGTGGTCACACGACTACTCATGGTCGCACTCCACCTCTACGTCGTGCTCCACTTCGTAGGCGTGCTCCAATTTGCTGCTCAAAAACTCGACCAACGTCGACTACAAAAACTGCCTGCTGCTGCTGCCACTGCCGCTACTCTCGCTGCCCTACCAGACCCGACTGAAGCAAGAAAAACGGCAGCTCACTGACGAAAACATAAAAAAAAAAAAAAACTTGAAGGTAAGGAGGCAGCAATCCACAAAAGGGAACGAGCGGGGAACCAGCAGTTCCCGCAAAACCATCACTTAACGTGACACCTCCCCACCTTAAAAGAAAAAAAAAAAAATTATTTTTTTTTTTTTACACTCAAGCTCCCCTCCAATGCCGTAACAACCCCGCCAGCCAAAACAGAGCCGCTCTGTCACAGTCGCCATTGTAACGACCCGAGTGGGCCGTTATGCAGGTTCTTTAACATACTCAGGACGGGGCTGTCATGACTGACGGCAGATGCAACAAACAAAGGAGGGGAAAACAACAAAAACAATAAAATGAGCTTAAAATTAATTTATTTACAATATTTACAAGTGAGTCAGGTCTGGCAAAAAGATAAAAACCATAAGTACAATAAAGGCCAAAAGGCAGCACTAAACAAAATCAAGTTAAACAATTAACTTTATAAACAAAAAGTAGCTTTAAACAAAAAGGCAAAAATAAACAACAGCAGGCAGAAAAAAAAACAAACATACGTCCTCCATCGGGGTACCAAGACAGCCCTCAGCTGCACAACAGGGACAAGAACCCACCAACCAGAATACCCCGATGGAGACGTCAGGACAGCCTCACGCTGTCATCAAAGATGAGCAGCTCGTGGTCACACGACTACTCATGGTCGCACTCCACCTCTACGTCGTGCTCCACTTCGTAGGCGTGCTCCAATTTGCTGCTCAAAAACTCGACCAACGTCGACTACAAAAACTGCCTGCTGCTGCTGCCACTGCCGCTACTCTCGCTGCCCTACCAGACCCGACTGAAGCAAGAAAAACGGCAGCTCACTGACGAAAACATAAAAAAAAAAAAAAACTTGAAGGTAAGGAGGCAGCAATCCACAAAAGGGAACGAGCGGGGAACCAGCAGTTCCCGCAAAACCATCACTTAACGTGACAGCATATAATCCGAAAAGGTCCACATTACGCAATATACACTGACGGATCTAAGTCACAATACGGAGTGGGATATGCTGCGGTATCCCAAAACAAAACGTATCAGTTCTCTCTCCCAGACAAAGCCTCTGTATTTACAGCTGAGTTATGTGCAATAGTATCAGCCATAAAAATAATTAAAGAAGTCTCATATAATAATTTTGTAATTTATAGCGACTCCAGAAGTGCTATAGAAGCTATTCAAAGCTATAATAAAAAAAATAATATTGTACAACATATAAAGTTCTCACTCCATAAATTGTATAATAAGGGAAAAAAGATTGAAATATGTTGGATCCCTGCCCATGTAGGGATTAAGGGAAATGAAGAGGCTGATAAAGCAGCTAAAGAAGCGGTCCACATGACAAGAACAAATGTAGACATCCCTATCAGTGACTATACAAGATATATAAAAACAGTCCTTGTAAAAAAATGGCAAAATATATGGAACGAGGAACCTGAAAATAATAAATTAAAACAGATAAAATCCAGTGTTGGAAAATGGAGTTCATCATATCAAAGAGAGAGACGCACAAGTAATTCTGACACGTCTTCGAATAGGCCATACTCGTTTGACACATGGCCACTTAATGAACAGTCCATGTGGCCCTCTCCCAAATGCCCAGATTGCAATGTGCTGATAACAGTTAAGCATATACTGTGTGAATGTCCAAAATATAACCTGCAGCGATTATCAAATTTTGGAAATAGGCCGATAGAAGAAATTTTGTCAGAATCTTCAACATTCTCAATAGCACTCATTTTAATGTTTATGAGAAGCTGCAAATTAATTGGAAAAATATAAAAAAAAACATTCAATCAGTATAATGAATTTTAAAACAAGTAAATTTTATGATTTTACTTAGTTTATTTTGGATTTTGACATACCTTTTTAGTGAGTATATATGGAAGCGTGAGTTTAAATGTATTTATTGTGTGAGTGTGTTCCAGTATGAAAGCGTATGCCTTTTTACAGCTTTTAATTTCATTTTCATTTTCGTTCATCATCATTGACAAGTGACCTATTAGGTCCCAGTGCTAGGCTTCTGGCCTAGACTTGTCATTCCATCCTAATCCTTCTGGCCAGCCCTATGAGAGCTGATGGTCAGCTCAGTGGTCTGGTTAAACTATTTTAATAATAATAATAATGGTACTTTTGTGAACAGGTACTGTACTCTACATCTAAGCTTAAAAGTTTTATGTTGTGAAGTGGTATATGTGCTTCTTGGAATTTGTAACAGAAATCTTCAGAATGTTTAATGTGACGGGAGAAAATGTGCCTAAGTATGGGGAAAGGAGGCCAGCTAGCCACTTAGCAATTTTATAATTGAAAGCTCCGACACATGAGATGATAGGTCCGAATGGAAGATTATCTTTATGAGTTTTGGGAAGGCCATAAAAGTAAGATAGTTTTGAGTTAATGCTTTAAATTTCTCCAGTAGTTCAGTGCTCTTTTTGTCTTTGCCAATTAATTTTACTTTTCTAAAAAAATCTCTGGTTACGTTTTGGAGGGGATTATTCGTTAATTTATCTAAAGTGTTTGTGTCACTAAAGAGTTGGTTGATTTTTTTGAGGTAAAAGTCTTTGTCCATGATAACGATTTTGCCATCATTGTCAGATCTACTTATTACAACATCTAATTTTTGTAGCGATCAGATGGCTCTCATAAATGCACGGGGACAGGGTATTTCGTGTTAAGGTCAGCTAATGCATTAGTAACATGCTTTTTAAACATATCTCTTCCCGGCTGTAATTTCTATCAGATATGAATTTGTCAAGATCAGCTATAAAATCTAGATTATTCTTCTGGTCTGGCATGAGGGCAAAGGATAAACCAAGGTTTAAGACTAAGTGGTTTACGGAAGGGTGTGTGTTAGATGGATTTAAAACTTCATCATGTTGCTCAAGATTGTTCCAAGGGCTATTATTTATTAAGTTATTTAACTTAAGGGAAAGTCTGTTGGAATGATTTGCGCTATTATAGGCAGCATTGTCAAAACAAAACGAAACGAGATACCTGTACATGCTTCTTAATACCTGGTTGGAGGAAGATTTTATATATAATATCTGAGTCCTAAGCTCCTTTTGAGAGTTTTAAATTTATCTAACACCCCTGTAGCGTAAACCAACACTTAGTCTTAAACCTTGGTTTATCCTTTGCCCTCATGCCAGACCTGAAGAATAATCTAGATTTTATAGTTGCTCTTGACAAATTCATATCTGATAGAAATTACAGCCGGGAAGAGATATGTTTAAAAGGCATTTTACTAAATGCATTAGCTGACCATAACAAGAAATACCCTGTCCCCGTAGGTTTATGAGAGCCATTTGCTCGCTACAAAAATTAGATGTTGTAATAAGTAGATCTGACAAAGATGGCAAAATCGTGATCATGGACAAAGACTTTTACCTCAACAAAATCAACCAACTCCTTAGTGACGCACTTTTGACAAATTAACGAAAAATCCCCTCCAAAACGTCCCCACAGAATTTTTTTGTTTAGAAAAGTAAGATTAATTGGCAAAGACAAAAAAGCATTGCACTAGTGGAGAAATTTAAAACTATTAACTCAAAATTACCTTACTTTTATGGCGTTCTCAAAACTCATAAAGATAATCTTCCATTCAGACCTATTATCTCATGTGCCGGAGCTTTCGATCATGAAATTTCTACGTGGTTAGCTGGCCCCCTTTCCCCATTCTTAGGCACATTTTCTCCCAGTCACATTAAACATTCTGAGGATTTCTGTCACAAATTCCAAGCACATACACCACTTCACAACATAAAACTTTGAAGCGTAGATGTAGATTCCAACTTTGAAGCGTAGATGTAGATTCCCTGTTCAAAAAAGTACCAGTACAGTATGTTCTATAGTTTTTGAGAGAAAAATTAACCCCCTATTCAGATCATTTCCCACTAGCCCTAAATCAAATAATCAATTAAGTTGAATTATGCGTATCAAACAACGTCTTTTCATTTGGGGTCATTTTATAAACAAAAATTCGGGTGCGGCATGGGCAGCACTTTAAGTCCTGTTTTAGCCAACCTATACATGGAATATTTTGAAACTGTAATAATAAATGCAGTAAAACTGAAAAAGACATGCTGTGGATGAGTTATGTAGATGATATCCTAACATTTTGGGATGATAGGTGGGGCAATTTCAACAAATTACTTTCAAAATTAAATGCATTAGTGCCCAGCATCAAATTCAAAGTTGAATGGGAAACAGATAACAAAATTCCTTTTCTTGAAATTTTGATAATTAGAGACATGAAAGAATACAAATTTACTGTATACAGAAAGCCAGCATTTTCACTTTCATTCATTCACTATCTTAGTTATCATGACATTTCTATCAAGATTGGTGTAGCAGCAATTTATTCTTAAGAGCCATATGGATTTGCTCCCTGGATTTCCTGGAAAAGGAAATTGAACTAATCCGTAAGCAGCTGTCATCTGTAAAGTACCCCGACTATATAATTGAGAAAGCGATTCATAAAGCAAACATAACCTTCTACCATCCCCCTCAAAACAAGACTAGAGGGACGCCAAGCAATAAAATAAAAATCCTGCACCTGGACGGTATTAAGACATTGACACAGACACTTGGAAACACTAACCCTTTTGCCTTTACCTAGCCAAATCCCTGATTAACGTCCAACAAAAGCCAGTCCGCAAAGACACAGGAGTATACAAAATCCCTTGCCTCGACTGCGACCAATCCTACATCGGTTTTACAGGTAAATCACTCCCCAGAGATTAATACAACATAAACATTCAGTAAGGTATGGCCAACAGAGCTCAGCTATTTTTAACCACATAAATAACCATAACCAAAGAATTAACTGGAATTTGTCTCGTATAATTTATAGCAGTAATTGTCGGCTCAAAAGCCAGATGATTGAATCAGCGCTGATTAAACAAAGAAATACAATGAACCCTCAAAAAGAGCCTGTGACTCAGATTTTTTTGATAAAATCTTCCTCCAACCAGCGATTAAGAAGATATCAACTGGAGTGACGTAACAGCTGACCTCTGGAATTCTTGGCATAAATACTACTTTTCTGTAATTCTTAAATCATTCAATACTTGCCTGTCGAGGGAGACAGTTGCTCTCCGAAATACATAGCATTAACCATTAACTTTCTACCTTGTGGCGTTTCGCTCATTTTATTATATATATATATATATATATATATATATATATATATATATATATATATATATATATATATATATATATATATATATATATATATATATATATATATATATATATATGGTCCCCCGCTCCATAAGACAGACCATCCAATTAGAAAGAATTGTTACAATTGGTCTCGGTCAGAATAGTGCTTGTTGGCCCTGTGATAAAATATTAAGGACTCAGGACAGAAGGGCTACGTCTGTCCTACAGCGACTGCCTCGGCTCTCTATGCTCCAATCACACAGATGTGAAAACAGTGTGTATGTACGCTATCTCCCTCTATATGCCAGCTTGTGCAAGATAAATGCTCACCCCAATCCTATTCCTTTTCTTCAGGGAAAGTGGATGGGTTTGAGGACTCACTGTGGCTACCAAAAATAGGATTTTTCTATATCAGAACCTGTTTTTTGATACCGTAGCTGCTGTTTGTCCTCAAAGGAGCTTACAAAAGCTCCAAATAAATAAATCCCAAAAACTCAGATTAATTTTTGGTCCGAAGTATAGTTACATGTTATTAATCATTTTCTTTATTCTGGATATCCATAGGGTTTGACAATAAAGAACAGGAAACAACACACGAAAACCAGTATATGTATTATTCTTTGTGGTTTGAATGCTACTCACCTAATTATGTCGGGTCTGGCTGTGGCATTATTGCTCCTTCCCCATCAATATCTCAGCATAGCCACCGCTCTCATAGCGTTTCAGGAATTTTTGATTCAAGGTAGTGTCACAGGTTATCAACCGTTTTCTTTATTCTGGATACCCAGTGGGGTCTGGCAATAGAGAGCAGGAAACACACGAATCTATAAATGTATTTCCCTTGTGGTTCTACAGTGACTTACCGAATTATGTTGGGTCTGGCTGTGGGATTATTGTGCCTTCACAGTAATATCTCAGCATGATCACCACTCATGGCAATAGTTTTTCAGGAATTTTTGTTTCAAGGTAAAGTCACACGTTATCAACCGTTTTCTTTATTCTGGATACCCATTAGGGTCTGGCAATAAAGAACAGGAAACACAAGAACCTCTAAATGTATTATCCCTTGTGGTTCTACAGTGATTTACCCAGTTATGCCGGGTCTCTCTGCAGGATTAATGCACATTCACTGGTTTGGGAATGTACCTCTGATAACCACTCCATACACTCAATGACTTCTTTGAAGGGAACATTTCCAAAGAAAGCTGGCAATGTACTCACCTTTTGGATGTCATGCAACTTAGGAAAGGAGTGAGGGTCTGCCTTTTTGATGAGGGCCAATAAAATGATTTTCAGCCCATGTAGAGAGAGTTGTTTATTTGTTCTAGGGTATAGGAAATACAAGGACCAACTGGGATGTTTTCTGTGACATGTAGGTAACCCTGAAGTGCTTGAACCGGGCATAATATTTTATGTGAAATATTAAGTTTTATTATATCAGTAAAGGGAAGTTTCCCTTTAAAATGGTCCTCATTCTTGGCCAGGAATGATAGGCCAGGAGACAATAGTAAATGGCAACTAGGTGTATGAGTGGTGAAATGTTGTCCTTGTCTAAGACAGCCCAGTATGCTAATCCAAGCTCCTGATGACAAAGTGGTCAAGAACATTTCCTTTTGGAACATGTGAGTTGTAGTTATATTGGGCCCATAATTGAGGGAATTTTGCAGTAAAAAACTGGAGAATGGAATTAACAATTTCTACATTAGAACCAATTCCAAAACCATGAGGCCTTGTATGCATGATTGTTGAAATAGCAAGGCGCTTGACCTCAAAAGATAATAACATGTAAAACTGTTTCAACAGATTCCAACTGGGCTCTAGTGTGGAGGTAATCTAACCCCATTTTCCATACCAACTGGTATGTCAGATAGATGTAGTCCATAGTTTTTTGCATTAGGTAACTAGCAATATTATTAGGAATATATAATCTTCATGGTAGACTAGATTTAAAAGTCCACATGTGAAGGTCACGGCTCAGAAAGGAGGATGATAGACGACTTCCCCTCCTCCTTTTTGGGGATAGAACAACAGATGGCAGTGGAAGCTATTTTCTTGCCTGTTGTTTAAGAAATAAAGAACCAATGACTGTTTGGCTAATTCAGTGCCACTAAGTAAGCAGTTCAGTTGAAAGTTAGTAGATTATTCAAAGCTTTCGAAATCTGGGACTATGAAGGAAAAGATATAACATCCTCCATTCATTCCAGTCTTTAAGGACGAACATTGGATATGCTATCAAAAATATATATATTGAATTAAACAACGTTAAAGAAAAAATAAAAGGTAGTTGAATATGTATTATTCCAGAGATCTGCACATTACCCTTGCACAAAGGGTCCAGGGTTGATTTACTGACTGGTTCACATTTACGTATGTGCAGTTTTGTTTTCTTGATTTCCAGTGGTTGTTTGAAGAAGGAAGGTCATAGATTGATAAATCAGAGAGAGTTTCAGTTCTTACGGAATTTTAAGATGAATCATGAGTGTGTTATAGATTATCTAAAATAGTTTCGTGTACTTTTCTATACACATGCTGCTGTATAATATTTTTTGCAATTTCAACACTGCCATTGAAATGCCCTTGTTAATAAGTCGTATCTACTTTGTTGCATTCCTACCACTGTTCTGCAATACATTGTGTATTAATTTATCTCCAAGGAATAGCAAATTGTTCTGTTATAAATAATTGTCATAATCCGAAAGGCATCAGCTTGACCTGTACAGTCATGTCTGTTAAAGTGGTAAAGTCAGGTAGTTGTTTATATGGTCCAGCCTTCACGTTTGTCTCCCATATAAGGGTCAGAGGTAGGTTAGTAGCAGGGGTGGGTTCAGAAGTAGCTTGCTATTCCCCACCTTTCATACACAGTACTATCATCAATCTTATCAACACCAATAAATAACAATATAACTCTTTCTGGTACCTACTGAAATTCAGTGAGAGCTTTGGCATGTCACTTGATGTCAACAAACAACCAATTTGATACCATCTCCTTGGAATGTAGAAGATCATGTATGAAACAGAGCAAGAGACTACTCCTGTTTGCTTACCTTGGGACTGAGCTGTAAGGCAGACACTAACCTCACTGTATTCACTAACCATTTTGTCATATGTACTTAAGTTTCATTATACCACATTGACACAGTTTATGATAAATGTAAAATTATTTTATATACATCATTTCATCATTTAAAGGTATGATTTAAAAATTGTCAAGTAAATTTTTGTTATGTTTCTGTCTTGAGCAAATTGAATTTTGGTATCGCAGTAATGTCAAATTTTGCATGTGCTTTTTATTCTGTTGGGTCTGTTATTAAATTGAATGAAGAGTCATTGAAAAAATGGCAAATTAAAAACTGGGACTGCCATTTCCATAAAAGATTCGGAAGAAGAGAGCCACCCCTTGATCAAGCAACATTGCTAAATGTATTTTATATTGACAAAGACATAAATTAGTGTAGAGAGTTCATGACTTTTTGTTATTGCCTATCATTCTTTACTGTTAGTTATTTTTAATATTGTGGTTACCATGCCACTGTTTGTATCAAAGTCAGATTCTCTCAATATGAGAATCTACCAAGTACAGGTTCAGTGCTGTGTTCCAGCACTCCTCTTGTCCATCTGCTTCCCATCTTTTCTAGATAAAGTCCTGTTTTCAGACTACCTCATCTGTTGCCTTTCTATGCCCTGACTGACAGTTACCTGAATGAAAAGACTGGCAAACTGAAAGCCCTGCCACACAGTAGTCAGTCAGGTTTGCAAGTATGGTGTCTATTTTCTTTGTGGTTTTGTAGAGGTACCAAGTTTACTTCGCCATTGCCTAAAGACATTGCGTCATTAACCTAGATGTTATGACACCAGATTTAATAAACAAATCAATCAACCATTAAGGCAATATACTTATGTTCTGTAGTATTTTGTATAATAACATTGCAACATTGCAGGGGGAATAGGAAAGAAATCATAAAAGCAGTTGGTTACTGACAAGATCAAAGTTTCCTCATTTCAGTATTTTACTGTAGGTTAAGCTGGAAAATGAATCAAGAAATGTATGAGGCAGAAAATTCAGTCCGAAAAGACTTTTCTGTGTAGTGTGCAGACATCATACAGGGAATTGGGACAGGCAGATGCTCTTACTAGATGACAGCTGAACATGAATCATGGATTAGTCTACCCCACATATATACTTTGCTTTGATGTCTTTAAGAACTGCTGGCCACACTTGAAGCTTGCATGTCACTCTATCTGTATAGGTTGTTTGCAGAATACTAGTCCAAAGTACGTCCATACACAACAGCTTTGGAATGCTCTTCACATAACTTTCTGGTCAGTGGACAATTTTTTCAGGCTTGTTTTGGAGGCCTGTCAGCATTTTTCCTTGTAACTTGCTATCCTCCCTTCACCTAACCTATCAAAATGTTGTGCCCACCTCAGCGGCGGCATTCCTGTTGGCTCTCTCAGCTTGAAGTTGTCCTCATCCTAGTTCACCCCCTTGTGCTACAGACACAAATCCACATATCCTTAGAATTCTAGTTTTGAATACCTGTAGTTAACTTTGTGAATATTTTGCCAGTTGTTTCCTTTGTAAGTGATTGTTTAATAATGGTTATGTATGTTTTTAACTTTACTCTTGTTAATTGAAAGCTGTATCTTGAATTTTTTCAAGATCTCTACAGATTTCACTTCTTTACTCTATTTTCTGTAATGGTTGTTGAATCCAGATATTTGTATTAGAAGCTTCCAACAGTCATCAGTTATCCCAACTTGATGTTTCCCAGTAGCTTGTCCCATTGAAAGCATGTAGACTTTGAATCATGTTAATCTACGTGGTCATTGTACTACAGCCTGTCACTACTTAACCACCCAGATGTGCGCTGCTTATCTGGGGCATCCCTCATTGTCCAGTTGATGAACAGTGCAGGCAATGTACTACCCTACTTTCAAATTATTGCATGCCTCACATGAATCTGTAAGTTTTCTCTTAATTTAAGTTTTCTCTTAATTTTTCTGCACCCTATTTTCACTAGCCTTCTAGAAAATGTTGATGGTCAAAAATGATTCATGCTGGTGGCAAATAACTTTGCACCAAATTTACAATCATAGTCTTTTCCTGTTGTTAAAATTCTGATCTACTGTTGAGATGGAAGCTCTAAACTAGTTTGTCAGTTCCCAAGTGTTGCTTCCTAGTCCTTCCTTAATATGTTGTGTTAGTTTAGCGACAATATTGTATCCAGTGGTTAAAAGGCAAACCTTTCTGTGACTGCTATTCTGTTCTGTAATCTTTATGTTGAAATGTTACTAAAGTTCCTTCCTATTCCTCAGGCGTCACCATTGGCTTCCAGAGCTCCCGTCACAACATTTAATATTGTTTATCTGCTATGGCACTTTATCTTGTCTTCACTTATTGAATCAGTTTTTGCTGCTTTGTTTCCTCATTTCTTTAAGCCTTGGTACTATTTCTCCTGCTTTTGTCTCTTTCCCATCTCATGTATCTCTATGGTTAACTGCCTGATCCAAATCTATTGTCAAAGCCTATGGTCTTTGTGGTGCTAATTTGTTAAATAGTGTTCTGGAAAGCTTCCGTCATCGTTCAGTATTGTCTGTTCGTTCCACCCATGGAGATCCATCCCCACTGTATCACTCCTTGTCTTGCCTGATACCCATTCGGGATGCCATTGATTCTGTAAAATTTGGCCTCTTAGATTCTTGTATTCTGTCATTCTCAGTTTCTTTCAGTTCCTCGTTTATAATTTTTTTTCTTTCATCCTGTTTTACATGCATGAATATCCTCTTTGAACCTCCTTTTCCCCCTGAATTACTCCTGCCAACGGCCAACTTAACAGTTCCTCATCAAATCACTTCTTTTCTTGTTATTTCTGTGGCAGCATACTTTTTTTGTGGTCTGTGGTGCTTTCAGCATAGAATTCTTAATCTGGTTCCAGTTTTTTAAAATCTAGATTCCCACCTGATATTTTACTTTCGCATACTGTTACTCCGATTTCTCACCATTTTTCTCAAACCATTGTACCACTTGATTTTGGTGTATTGTAAAACAGTGATCAGAATCCCTGTCTGGTCTTTGGCGTTTCTCTTGCTGTTAGTGTTGATGGCTATATGGCCAGTTGTTACAAATATGCCTGTTATTATCAAATAATTTTCTGTTGCTAGAATTAGCTTTGCGATCAGTTATTATTTTCTTGTGTAAACTATATTTCATAGAAATGCTGCTTCCTTTTCTACTTGATCATTCCTGTCTCCAAATACTGTCAGTACATCTTGCCAAAATACTTTTTTAAAACCTGTAATTGGCATAACAATTATTTTAATTTTCTCGTTTGCTATTACCTGCAAGTGCATGTAATGATAGAACCATGATTTGAAACCACCTGACCTTTAGTCCTATTCTTTCTGTCATACTACTTATACCTGCAAACTCTGTTGTCTAACTGATGTGGTCACTTGTAAGTTGATATAAAGTAAAAAAAAAAAAAAAATACACATCTTTGTTTCTTCCAGTTTGTTTAGTAGTATACAACACCTTTACAGTAGTGACATCTGCCCATCTCTGGCTATCTTCCTCCTTCAGAGTAGGTAACTGTTCTCTAATTGAGTTATGCTGGCTTTGAAGAATCCCAGCACCTCAAGATGTTTGCCCGCTTTTCAGGAATTTTTTTTTTTTATATTTTGTATATTGGAAATCGTGGTCATTCTATACCAAAGCTTTGACCGGGGAAAAGTTGAGCACTTTTAGTTTACATGGATTAGTTAAAGCACGTTTTGGCCTCCGCTAAGGCAAAAGGATAGTAATACTTCCTGTATACCTCTTGGATAAGGTGATGGTAATCAGAATAGGATGGAATAGACTCGTTGAATAACATTTGTCTGTCTGAAGTTGTGAAGCAGACAGATTTTAGTGCCTTGATTTCTTTGAATAATCAGGGCAGTAAAAATCAAGAAAATAATACTTTTTGAATAATTATACTGTGCGAACATGCCATGATGTAATTGTCTGAGATACATTGTGAATATATATTGATTCGTTTAAGGAAATAGTAAATAAATACATAAAATACCAGATTACATATTTTAATTTACAGTAAATTGCATTTTGGACTAGATAATAATAGATAAATGTATATATGAATATATGTATATTACAATACCTTGAATAGCTAAGGTAAGGTAGAGACACACTATCACAGGCAATATTATAAAAAACACCGAAATTTCAGCAGCACATCGCGGCCAGCCAGCCTTTTATTAAAATTCCTGCTGCACCATCACTATCATTATCAACAAGTACTGTGGTTATATTTAACGATAAAAAAGGTTCTATGGCGGTTTTTGTTAGCATGAATGGAAAAAAAATCTTAGTAACTTATCTCTCGTGTTAATCCTAAATATTGACAAACGAATTTCAGCTGTGTATTTATGACATTATTAGTACTTAATGCTACCTTACTTAAAATCACATTACAGTGGAAAAGAAACACGGAAAAAACATTTCAGAGACATATATATATTATATATATATGTATATATATACACACATATATATATGTACGCATGTTTGTTTCTATACTGTATATATACATGTGTATACATTATACACTGTGCAGTTATGATATACACACATGTACACATAAATGCACATACAAGCATATACATTTGTTCCTGTGCGTATAACCTGTGTTGATGGTTTCATATATATATATATATATATATATATATATATATATATATATATATATATATATATATATATATATATATATATATATATATATATATTACCATTCACACATTTTTATTGCAAGAATGCGTTCCCACTACCTAACCAAGTAATGATAAGAAGCATGAAAAGCATGATTTTCTTTTTATTTCTTTTTTTTTTAGAAACCTACAAACATAGAAAAAAAAATATTTGAGATCAAAGGTCAACATTTATTTTAAACACCCATGATTTATGGCAATTAGTGTTCCTCCTTCTAACGTCTATGTTTCCCCCAGAAGTCACTGTGCCCTTTCCCAGTCGCTCAGTCATCGTTTCACTCACTCACTCATGCACTCACTCTCTCTTTCCTTCTGGTAAGTGTGGCGGAATAACGTTGCAAAATCCCTTGAACCCTCTGCCCCCAGACTTGTGATTTATACACAGTCATTAATACCCTATTGCTCTAGGCTACTCTTAAATCATCTCATAAAAGACATTTTGCTTATTCTTTTCTAACCTCACTACATTAAACCTAAATTCCACTAACCTAGTGTCAATCCTAAACAAGCCCTTCCTACGTGCTTAAAAAAACTACCATAGTTACATCGTCTTCAGCCATTGAGGGAAAAAAAAGTCACCTTTAAAGCCACATTTTCCTCCTATCCTTATTCATTCGGCTAAGATTTGTTTTGTAATATTTGTCAATAAATGATATGTCCATTGCGTATCTTTGCTATGAACCCTCCACACAGCTCGTTCTTCTCTATCTACATAATTTATTTACAACAACGCAATTATAAACAAGTTCATTTTGGACCAAATTTTGTTTGTTTTGGGGGGCGCAATTGCAGTTTCTGCAAGGTAACTATTACTTGTAGTCATTACAAAAAAAGTGGGGGAGGGGGAAGCGGTTATTGCTGATGGAAACAAAATGGGGCACCTTTGATCGAAGGTGAATTGTTTCATTGTAATAGAAGCAAAGGAAATAATAATAATAATAATAATTGTAATAATAATAAATGATATTATTATTATTATTTCATTGTTATTAACATTGTTATCATTACTATTATGATTACTGTTATTCAGTCTGAAAGCATCATTTAGGTAGGACTAACCACAAAATGAGAAGGCTAAGCAGAAGATAGAGAAGGCTTACGAAAATAACTATATATGTTATATTAAGCAGCTTGACATGAATAAGCAGTTACGCACTTGAACACACACGGCGTCGGTGAAATCACTGATAGAAAATCTAAGCATTTTTTTTTTATTTATCTTTTTAATTACAAAATTAGGCACGGGTACAAGTACGTTAGATCTGGACAGTGTTCGAGTATTTATATAGACATTACGGATGAGCTATGGAGAGCGGAGAAGTATGTACAGGTGTGAAGTCTGTTCATTTGCTTGAATTTTACAGATAAACTACCTAAACATTTTGTGTGTGTGTGTGTGTATGTATGTATATATATATATATATATATATATATATATATATATATATATATATATATATATATATATATATAGAGAGAGAGAGAGATTATATATATATATATATATATATATATATATATATATATATATATATATATTATATATATATAATATATACACATATAATATATATATATATATATATATATATATATATATATATATATATATATATATATCATTATATGTGTGTGTGCACAGTGACCGAGGAAATGTTAATAATATCTATGTTTCTTATTACATTTTTAAACCACGAGTCAAGCATTTACCGTATACGTAGGAAGGCATGGATGAACTACGGAGGTCCGAAATACTTATTATAGAATCTGGCGTGATTTATTTTTATTTATGTAACATATATGTTCTGTCGCGTGCAAATTGATCTCAATTAGCTGCAGAGTTACGCGGTAACTCGAGTTTTGTGGTATTTTATTCCTCTAACTTTTTTAATTCTCGCTTGTTCATCATACATACTGCTGTTCTTTTGCGTAGCATCATCAATACCATCAAGTTTACGACTTGGAATTCACGTGATCGGTAGAAGAACTTTTAAGAATTAGTCCTTGTTTTTAAGCATTAATGCTTCGGTAACTAAATCGCTAACTAAGTATCATTTGAAAAATTACGGGAAGCTGAACTTGCTTTTGATGGTCCACGCTGAATGGAATTTTCTTTTGATTTTTCATTTTTTTTCCAGCAGATGTAGCAAAGTTTTCGTGGTTGGAAAACGGTTATATTTGACAATCTTTTACACATACGTACGCCTATAAATGCACATACAAAGGATGATATATCTCGTTACGTTTTGCTTAACACATGTATAAACCTTAGGATCTACCTGGAAGTTGAATTTGGTTCTTTCAGTGGAATATTTTCAGTAGTGTGGTTTCAAACTGAAATAACAAGTCTGTAAAATATAATGTGGCATAGTAGTGTCTTCTCCTAATAAACACAACTACCTAAGTTATACCTACTGAGTCCAGATATTTTGTCATGATTTGCTATTTACATGATTGATGGATTAACATGATCATTGTATTTGTAAGACATAGTGTTGATAAATGCACTTGGTCACACCCACTCCCGTACACTTTATGTACATACGTTCACTGGTGTTTCTGATATAAGCTACATGTATACACTGTTAGTTTATAAAAAAATTGTTTGTTATTTAAAATTGAGCTCCATCCACTCAAGGGTTGATTGCGGGTTCGAAAGTTAGTTTCAAGACTGCGTGCGCAGATTTCCTTATGGTACATTAAAGTACAGAAGTAACATTTCGAATTTCTCTCGCTCAACACAATGCTTGTGTAGTACTCTTCGATACGCGTTTTTTTTTTTTTACATAATGTGATTGTATACCATTAAAATTGTTCTTTTTAGAGCTGTAGTCAGTTTATTAGTAGAGTATATTCCATCTCCTTGATCCATTTTTCGTTTCCAGTCAAAGTCTTGAATGAATGTCAACATCGTTTGATGCAACATGAGGGGCTGTAACTGTCTTTTGGCGAGCGTGTAATTGTGGTTGTGCATGTGGACTTTGTAAATCATTAAGTACGACCAGATATTCTATATTTTTAAGAGCACCCACAACGATCCACGACCATATCTTGGATGGTATCAAACTTAATCTTATGGTCATGGTCGTAGTAGAGCATCTTCATCGGGGAGAGTTTCCTCGCTCCGCAACAGGGACCGTGTTTGGCGCTGCTGCTGTTCATCTTCTGAATGAGAGCGCTGTGGGCATATTTTTGAGCGTACAAGTAAGGACACTCGCCGTTGCAGAAGTTCGCATCGTAGACCTTGGGTGCTACTATGAAGTCCCATCCCATCTCGACGAAGTTGACCGAGAGAGGGTAACGACAGCATCTATCTGTGTCGTTGTTGGTACAGAAGACGCTGCCGCTGTTTCGGCGGTTGCGCCCTCGACGACTTTCCTCCGTGTGGATCTCAAGGAGAGGCGCCTGCAGGGTAGGTATAAAAGATGAGTGTTAGGTTTCGTTCAGAAACTGAAATAACAGTATTAAAGTTTAAAAAGTTATCTATACATTCGAAATAGAAATTCCGTTTTCCGCCGTCACCCTTATGGTATGTTTTGAGGTAATTTTATTAATAAATTGTGAATACATGTGTATACAAAGTGATGTGTATTTGCAATAAAGCATATCCTGGTTATAATTATTGTGGGAAATCCTGCTTCGATTTAATCTTATTCTCCTCACTTTTATTTCTCTGCATGCTAGAAAAACAAGTATTTGGTATATTGTGAAATCAGCCTCCTTTCAGTCTAACAGAAAACTTGTAGGATGTAGGGAGGAAAGAACCATTAAGGAAAATGGAGAATCCGTGGTAAAGTGGAAAATATTTTTAGGGACTGATGATCCTGGAGACTAAACTTTTATTCCATTTTCAAGTGTAATGGCATGAATACTTCCAAATTGCAAAAAAGGAAAGAATTTGCAAAAATGTGCTGAAGTAAACTCCTTTGGATGCAAGCACGCGAACTATCAAGTTTTCCTTAATTTTGAAACCACTTGCTTAAGCGGTGTTCTAAAAAATAGCCGAGATTTTGATGTGTAAGGGATTAATGCCTTACATTTTTGAAGATGACATTTATGCTATAGCCATCGGGTTATCGAGACTACAGTAGGTTGAGTAAACTGAGGATGGGTTATATTCACTTAAACTATAAATTCATACTGTAGGGTGAAGGGCCACCAGTGTGTTATTTTAGTGACATTCCTTACTGAGAAGCGCATATTTGTGGACAGTCTCAAATATGTAAATGAAAGAACACGCCATAATCTCATGTTCTACAGGAAAGATCTTAAATAATGATGATTATGTCTTTAGCGCCATGGACTTTAAAAAAAATAGCTGGTTTACATTTGACCATTTTTGTCTACTAGACAATTAATTTTCACAGTTTAACAGTATTGCTCATCGTGGTACTGAATATCCAAACGGTTAGCTGTGATTAGTTGAGCAACGCAATTTGTACTTGTATCGAATATAATTTTATGATTTGTGTACATTCTCTAAAGAGCACCCTCTGAATTTTTTATAGCTGGTGGGTGTTAGTCCTAGAAAAACTCATGTAACTCACTTTTAATGAAATGCTTATTTAGACAAATAAGTCTCTAATTTTTGAATTAGCAATTCAAGTAATGCCCATACTGAAGACGATATCAGTTATTTTTGGGCAAAGAGGTCAGTAATAAGAAACATATGACTTTCTTTGTCTAAAAACACAATAACTTTGAAGACAACATGCCTTTGCTGTTTTTGTCGATATCATAATCTTTCCATTATTTTGGAAGTTTTGTCTGGTTTTCCTGGGGAACAGATAAGAAATTATTGAGGCTGCATAATTCACTATGTATGTCCCAGCTTGAGTATTGCGGTCATATGTATTTTCTTGTAAAATTAAATGACAAGAACTCAATGTTGTTTATATGGACCTTCGAATATTCTGCTGTGCACTAAGAACTTCCCCTCTTGAGAGTATTCATATAGATACAGATGAATTACTACTCGATTTGCGAAGAGAATAGTTGGGTGAATAGCATATGTGTGTGTAGAATGAAATCTTCCTCCAATAACTCTTTTATCGAGATTTTAGAAAATGCTGGTGACTCAAGAGATTTATTTAGCCAAGATCCTCCAATCCATTTCAAATTAGATTGAATAAGAAGAAATTTAATATCTTCCTTCCTTGGGTCATACCTGACATTTCCATGCCCGAAATCCTTTTCAAAGGAGAAAATTTCCAATTGAGGTGAGATTGTTCAAAATCAGCAAATGGTGTTGGATGTTGTGTGCTACCTGATAATATCTGTCAGGGCTCTGTAACTCGTTTCATATAGCCTAGTAAAGGAAAATGCTTTGTCATATACTGGGACTTATGAATGCATTCCTTGAGAGTTGTTAATATTTTCTACCCATTTGTCCAAAAAGCTCCACACTTCTTGTCAGGGCAAAACTGTTCATTTCAGCTGTGTTCCCTCACATAGAAATTCGTGGTAATGAGGTAGCAGACAGGAAGCTAAAGAGACCACTTTAAATAATTCTTATGCTTTAAAAAGTGTCGTTCCCTACCACTTTGACAGGAAAAGATCAAGTAGGTCATGCATTTCAAGGAAGTGGCAGGAGAGGTGGCTTTCATCCTTCGTGCTAATAGTAAGAATTATAGAAGATTTAGAGATAATGTTAGCCCCTGGCCTACAAGCTTCGATAGCATTTAACCGAGAGGTAACCGATAGAATGAAGTTGACGTGATTGAGGATCGGGCATATCTGCTCCACTCATAAGAACATTTTAGACTTGCGAGGTGCACCAGTGTGTGTGTTGATTTTGTCAGGTTGCTTTTGGTGGAGCACATTCTGGTGCGCTGCTCTCGATTTGTGAGAAGCAGGAGCAAATATGGCCTTCACCTAAAATAATTTGTTGAGAATTTGAGCTCCTTATAGCCATTTTAAGAGAAGTTTCTGTCTAGTGAAATTTAAATCATATACTCTTAACATATATATTTTACTTTTTGAATTTATGTGAATGGTATGAGCTTAACGTGTGAGTTTTTAATAATTTATAAAGATTCATTATGGCCCAAATTTCATACATACCTTCATTTATTTAAAATTGTCCATTAAGCACCAAAGAGGAGCGTAAATTTGTAAATTGATTTTGTTTGAATATTACTTGCAGGGCATTGTACGGAAATAATAATGGTATTAGTGGGAATTTGTTGAATCGAAAGCACAGGAAATATATGAGTGGCGAAATTTCACCGATTCACTGCTCGGCGTTGGAAACTAGATGAAAATGCAATAATGGATGTTTTTATATTTTGTCGTTATACTTCTGGTACTTGTGCGCCATGTAAATTGGAGACTATTTTTCAGATGCTACACAATTGATCATTTTAGCATGACAGTTACTGTTAAAGGTTTAAATACATTCAGCTTATTGCATTTACTTCTGAGACATGTACACATGTAAGGCCATTATCAAAGGGAGTTCCTTTGTAGTTTGTTGATATCAAAAGTGGAAGGCTTTGCGATAGTTTTCTTAGCCAGAGAACCTTTGAAATTATAAACTGTCTTCCATCAAGTTTGGATGGTACTTTATTGCAATATTTTAGTATCTGTCCGATTGAGTCAGTTTTTTAGTAAAGCTGGTGGTTTTGTGTTTTACGCTTTCAGATATCCATAGTATCGATATCTTCTGCAAATATTACTTATAAAGAGACGGCAATATTTCCTCTTTTTTTCACGCAATATGTTTGTACGTGTACTTTTGTGTTTTGAAGTCATTGGGTACCTAGTTATTAAAGGTGGTGTTGTATGGGAAAAATTTCCTAAACATCTTTGTACGTTAGGGAAAATAATTGACATCAGTGTTTAGGTTGGCATAATTAAGTGATATGCTTTGCCTGTACACTGATTAATAGGAAGATAGTGTACAATACAGTGAACTGTAGTTAACAAGTCGTAGGATAAATAGTTACAAGAAGTTACGTTAATGTCACTTACATTAGATGGAGATTCTGCAGGATCAGTCACTGCCACTTGACGGCCCTGTGAATCTAGAGCTTCCACTACCAAACCAAGGTTTTCTTCGGGTTTGCTGAGCCACTCCTGCAAGAGCTTGTAAACAGGAATCTTCACCCAGTTCCCTTCTAAAGCATCAAATTCTTTCCGTAGTGTCGTTACTTCCTGCAAATAGTTAATTCAGTAAGGAGTTTGTAACATTCTACGATTTTCAGTTACATATAATAAAAACATTTCATCATTAATGGTATATATATGTGCTAGTCTCTCCTAAATGTGAATTATAAGGTGAAATATCACTGTTAGTGGTTGTGTGTGTATATTTGATTGTGCATGTGATGAAATTGTGAACTTGCTATCCAAAGGACCTTTTAACACATTTGACATTCACTCTTTCTCTATACACATACGCACACGTATATATAATGTCTGTATATATGTATACATATACCGTATATGTATATATATATATATATATATATATATATATATATATATATATATATATGTATATATGTATATAATTGTATAATTATGTAACACTTACTGAATGCTGATGCCCATATGGCCTCTATTTTTATATATATATGTATATATATATATACCGTATATGTATGTATGTATATATATATATATAATTATGATAATTATGTAACACTTACTGAATGCTGACGCCCACATGGCCTCTATTTATTTTATGATCATTCCTGACATTGAAGGAAAGACAAGTTTTGTTCTATATTGTTTCATTTACTGTTTTCTGCCGAAAGCGTAGGGCTATTTAGGGCTACTCAAGCACTACAATGAAACCACAGGCCAATGAAAAGGGCAGTAAAGTAAAAAAAATTAAGGTTCGAAACAAGGCTACAATTAGAGTGAAAATAAACCGAGAGGTAAGTTTAATCCTTGAATTAAAGCCTGAAATAGGAATACTTTTCGTCTTTTCTTTGGGAATTATAGGAATGTTGTCTTGCAGTAAAAGACGTTACATATACACCAGCGTACAAAAATAATTGCTTAAAAAAAGACTGCTAAAAACACACACACACGCACACACGTTTTGTTGCTTTAACTCCTACTTTTATCTTATACCTCAGCCGAAGAGGAGGATTTTTCAGGATATATACCGGGAAAAATTGTAGAAATTTGGGTGTGGATACAAGTCTGGCTGGGAATCTTGGATTAAAAAAAAAAATCATGTATATTAGTGCCCAGGGTGTGTTTTTAGAGAGCTTCATGCTGTCTGTGAAAGAAAGCATACATGACGCGAAGCAGTTTGGTAACCAGGCTGATTATCTGGGCTGTGGTTTGGAAGCCATGATTGACCTGTATCATATCTCCGTTCAGTTTTGCTACATGATTACACGCGTTTGGGCAATAACTTACACCAATTAGGCAAGAGCAACTGTATTGAGCTTTCTCCAAGTTTTCCTACCTTATGCTTTACTCATTTTCCAAAATGTTTGTATATATTAAAAATGAGTATAGATGGCCATAACATTGCAGAGCACTCTTTTCAACAAAAGGAATGCTTACAAAGAACAAATAAAAAAAATAAAAGGAGAAAAGAATAACAAACAAGTAAAGATAAATCATCTACCGGGTAAATATATGCACGCATTAAAAGCAATATAGCTCACACAAAAAACCCAAGTCATTGTTGACTGGCTCCGAAACCATGTTACAGCCTCTCCTAGGCATTTGAGCATCATCATTATCCAAGTAGTCAGAAAGACCGTTCGACAATTTTGCAGTAAAAGTAATAAAAGGGCTTTGGTGGCTGGCACTCGGGAGTGATAGGATTAAAATGCAGACTGTGTATATTAAAGATTTATATAATATGACTGTGATCCTAAAACAATAGTCAGCCCCCTTCATGAGAGAATATGGGGTAATGTTAATGAGTTTATTCTATAGCCTAGTGATCATAATACCAAGCACTTGCTTATTGATACGTGGGAAGTTGAGATGGAGAGAGTGATACTGCAAAAGTGGGTCTCCAACTGTTGGTTAACGAGAATAGCAGAGCGACGATCTTCAGGCTGCATTTTGGCGGTGCAACAGGCATGTCAGTGAATGTTGTTGGAACACTTAAGAGACACGAGATAATGTTACTTGCGATTATGCTCCGTTAGAAAAAACTGCTGCTGTCCTACGCGTATGTGTAACGTGAGAAAGTTCAAATCTGAGCCTTCTTAATTGAGTGCAACTCGCAGTTCATCAATGGAGTCATGTTACCAAATGAGTATGTTGACAGAGATTAATGCAAGGGCAGCCTGGTTAAATTTGTAGCGATGATGATGATGCAAGTGGTATTAGTGCATTCTCTCTCTCTCTCTCTCTCTCTCTCTCTCTCTCTCTCTGTGAAAAAATTCGCGCCCTTCATGTGGAGGAGGCCGGACCGAGAAAAAGTAAAATAATTGCACAAAATGTCTTAAGGATGAAATTATAAAGAAAAACCCAGCCTCTTCAAAGCAGGTACTGTAAAGCCTTATTAACATCATATCTGTAATTATTGTTTACAGTTTTACTGAAAAGTTGACAGTTGATTTAATAAATATTTGGAACCCTGTGGCGGTGTGAAAACAAACATTTCTTCTAGAAACGTATGAGGCTTGAGTTTGGAATATATACATTATGTATGTGTATGTATGTATGTATATTATATATATATATGTATATTATATATATATATATATATATATATATATATATATATATATATATATATATATATATATATATATATACATCAGTGCTAAGATCTGTAACATTTTTTCTCTTAATAGTATGTCGGGAATTCGTGTGTTCTTATCATCAGCCCTAGAAAAGGAATAACAAAACTTATACAGAAATACGTTAGCAAAGAGAGTGTAATTTTTTCATTGTACAAAGATACTAGAAACACAAGACGATGATATTTGTTACTTACAGTTATAAATACATTTACAAAGTAAATTTAGTGATTAAACTTATTCAAAAAGGCAGTAAGCATAGTTTTTATGAAGTGGGGATTGTAAACAGAAAAAAGAAATGGAAACTTGATAACAACAAGAATATTTGCAGCACCTGAATTAGGTGAAATAATTGAAGTCAATCAGTTGTTACTAACAGAAAAAAAATGTTACAGATTTTAGCATGGGCCCTTCTTCAAAAACTCTTCGTGTCACGTATATAGTGTATAGTCAGAATTGAGCAAACGTGGCTACGAAATAAGCCAAGAACAGAGTCCTCACACGACAAAGGACTAACAGAAAGTCAAATGAATCATCAACCGGCTAAATATATCCACAGTATCGCTGAGAAAAAGTAGGGCAATGATGACTGGCTCTTGGAAGAAGAATGATGGCCTTCCCTAAGCTTTTGGGCATCGGCATCAATAAACATAGATAACTTTTCGCAGTTCTATAGTAAAAGCACTGAATTATGTTTAATAGGGGTTGAAGTATTGCCGAAGTTTTGATCTCTCTCTCTCTCTCTCTCTCTCTCTCTCTCTCTCTCTCTCTCTCTCTCTCTCTCTCTCTCTCTCTCTCTCTCTCTCTCATATATATATATATTTATATATATATATATATATATATATATATATATATATATATATATATATATATATAATCAATAAGCTTCTAAACGTCCTTTAATATCAATTCAGCTCTACCTCGGAAATAATATATTTTCATATATGTTACCGAAGGGGATTTTTTTAGTTGAAAATAAGTTCGTCGTCTTGTGGGTTCGAGCCCACGAGACGACGAACTTATTATCAACTAAAAATTCCCCTTCGGTAAAATATATGAAAATATATTATTTCGAGTAAGCGAATTGATATTAAAGAACGTTTGTAACTTACTGATTGAATATGAATCACGGTGATGTGATAAAAAAAGTCATATATATATATATATATATATATATATATATATATATATATATATATATATATATATATATATATATATATATATATATATATATATACATACATACATACATACATACATACAGGTTTATGTATATATTTAACGTGTTTGTGTGTTGATTTAGGTGTTTGATGCTGGACATGTCACTCAAAGGAACAAAGAAACGGTATCTTGGAAGTTAAGTATTAAGACGGTCATGATTTGTAATCAATATTATTATTCAGAAGATAAACACCTACTCATATGGCACAGAGCTACAATGGCCTTTGACGTGAAATTCAAGCTTCCAAAGTATACGGTGTTGATTTGAAAGAATTTAAATGTTTTTACAACATGCTCTGTAAAATGCTAAGATCAGGAGTAAATAAAGGAACTCTTAAGATTTTACCCAACACTTCAAGATGTAGGTCAGCTGCTGAAAGACTTAATAGTTTTCATGGTCACCGAATATCGGGAAAATAGAACATTGAATGTAAATATGGAATGGGAAGGGATACAAGCAGTCACTGTAGTTAGCATGGAGTAAATGTACTGGAGAAGAAGTGATGAATTCCATAGTCAGTGAAACAAAGGCCTGCGAAAGGCTTGGAAGAGTGCCCGGGAAACAGTAGTCGGGATACAGGAAGATTGTTCGAGCTGCTCCTTGATGGAAGTGAAAATGATAAGGAAAGACTTGGAAGATGTTGAGGTGAATTTTTGAACTCTATATGTAGTGCAAATAGGCTGGAAAGGAGAAATATAAAGACAACAGTGATGTTGATAAGTAAAGAAAAAATACATCATTCCTTTGTTGTTGAATGGAGGAGGAAAGTTTTGTGAAAAGGTCATGTAATTCAGAAATCTTGGGAAGAAAGATGTTAAGGAGATTCTGAAAATACCTTTTATTTTACGTTCTAGTGGTAATCTACCACAGGGGCCCTAATTTTCAGGAAGAGATTGGAAGTAATTTACACTCTATTAGTGTGTATTCTAATAATTTTCCAGGTGCATGAAGCGGCGGGATCGTCAAAGTTTTCGGTAGATCGTGTTCATCCGCGGTAGCTCCGCTTATTTATGATTATTACTATTTTGTGTTTACTCTAGATACACGTATACTTGTATATATACATATATATTAATATACTGTATATAATCGCTGTAGAAAATAGTGATACAACTGTATTTTCTCGATGACACTCTTGATTGCCAAATGTAGGAAATCCATCAGTTGACATATTTTGTTTCACTCTACAACAATTCACAGAAACCTCCACAGGATATTGTGACCTTTTCTTAAAATGCTCATTTCCTCTTTATCTTGGCCATTGACGTGCGCTCTAAGAGCATATGAGTATCACTTCATACTTCCAGTACATTTTATGCCTCATCCTCAATGTTGAATTTGAGACACCGTGTTTCCCTGGAATTTTCTCCAAGAAAAACGTTAATTCCAGTTCCCCATTCCCACACTTAAAAGTCATACTTACTGCAGGTATGATACCATCTTTTTATTGTTTAATGTATAAAAGATTGCGCTTCATCCTCATGTTTTTTAATTAGTAAGACGTTTAACCCCAAAAAAGCTAGTTTCAAAGAAAAACAAGACAAATTGCAATGACTGTTTTCTTTTTGATTGCGATATAATCCTCTTTTTGGATATTGAAAACCTATTACTCCGGAACCCCAATAATCCAGGGCATTTCATGATTTCCAAAGCTTGCAAATCATGCATCCCTTTCACCAATATACTGCCTCCCATTCTCTTTACACGCTCAGGCAACATAACCGTATCTGATATCTTTTTTCGAACCTCATTCTTCTGTGTACTATATGCAGTGGCCACATTTCTGTTCATCAATGAAGGGTAGATTGTAATTTAACCCTCAACCAAGTAATATCTTTATCAATCTCATGAGCTTTATCACTCATTCCATACTGCGCTGCTACAGGTTCTTCAGATAATTCTAGATTTATTAACGTGTTTTCATGTATTGCGAGCCATATGGGTAAATTAATGTCACCACACGCAGTGATATTAAAGTGATATGCCATTGAATTAAAGGGAGAGATCCTGCAAGAAAAAACATATTGAAGTAAAAGATTTTGTAAGAAAACTTAGTTTCTTCCGCCAAAGTGGTTATCATTAATTGAAAAGAAAATGCCCGGTCTCATTGGAGACAGTCTTGTTCTTGAATTGGTTACGGTAAAGAATTGATACACTTTGTCTTTCAGACTCACTTCAAACATTTTGATTTTGAAATTTCAAGAAATAAAACAATTAAGAGAATAGGCCGCATTAATCGAAGCTCGCTCGCTTTCTCTCTCACACACACACACACACACACACACACACACACACACACACACACACACACACACACACACACACACACACACATTATTTCGTTCATTATCTTGTTGTTTTCACTTTATATTTTAATGGCATAATAAATAAATATGTACATGAATGTTATGTCTATATAGCCTAATAATTTTTTTCTTTAAACTTCTAGTCTTCATTAGCCCCATGCGGCTTAGTGCTGATGACGTTTGCAAATCTCCATTTAATTATTAATGGAAAACTATGCAAATAAAGATCCACAAATTTGAAAACCGTGAATTCTCTGAGCGGTGGGAAATACAGATTCAAAAATTCATCGACACTCATTGGTTAAGGTAAACATATTGGACTATTCTGTACAATGAAAGTAATAAATACTGGGTGTTGGCAAACTTGAATGGTGCCTTATTTTCATATATATATATATATATATATATATATATATATATATATATATATATATATATAATATATAATATATTTATATATGTTAATGTTTGTATATAAGTTTGGCTTCTATAGAAATCCAAACTACTTGACAGGCCCAGACAAAATTTTGCACACGGCCTCTATGTCACCCCAGACAGGTATTTAACTGAAAGTCAAATCCCTACCCCGTGACAGACAAAACAAATGAAATTTTCTTTTTTACGTCACCTTTTCCTTCAGTTTTCTAGGTTTATTCTCATTTTCACCTGACTCGTCACCTTTTCTTCTGGCCCTGCCAGAAGCATGATCAACTTACAAAAATAAATCCCCTATAATGTCAATTTTTATCAGAATTTACATGAATGTTGATCATAATTTATGATAATAACTAATATGATTTTTATTACCTCGATAAAATCTACATTGAAAACTAAATCGATCATTTTTTTCTAACGTAATCGAAGCCAAGTCCGTGCATAGTAATGGCTTAACGCAACTATTTCAGCCAGCAGAAACTGCCAACAAACTCATTTGCCCGCCTGTTTATACATATGGTTGAAGACGTTATATGATATAATAAGTAAATAAACACATTCCCTTTTTGCATACGGTGTTAAAATGGTCCTACACATGATTCTATGTCATTTATTACACACCATCATCATGTAGAGAGAACAACACATTGTTCGCTGTGCTGGAATAATCGAAATATCACCTTGGAAACTCCGGCAGTTAGAACTGATTATTGTGTGAACTGGCAAAAAACTTCACTGCATACGAAAGATAAGTTTCTTTTCATGTTGCTTGGTACTGATTACCTGGAAGATAATGATTGAAAATTCTAGATAAAAACTTTACAGGAATGTAGGTCATTACTTTTGGAAATCTTTTCCAAAAGACGCTTGGAGGGTAAATGTATTAGATGTAAATAGGGATTTAAGAAATGGCAACTACTGCACTTGGAGTCGCATTGTTCACAGCTTACACAACACATCAATTCAAACCTTTTTATGTGATTATACACAGTAAAGAATAGTACTCCCATCATTTAGGAAAATAAAATTATTGTTTATGGCTATATATTAGAATATACATTCATTTGTATCTTGTATCCATGTGTATTTATTCAAAACAATAAATACCTATTGCCTAACATTCCTTTAAGAAGGGAAAGATTTTGTTTGATTCATGATTATGTTATTGTATGAATTGACCAAGTTTATAGATGCCGTACGTGTAACTTTATACATAATTCTACGTTAAGGAATTTCATGTCATTGTAAACATAATGAGTTGTAATTTATTATGT
Source organism: Macrobrachium rosenbergii (assembly GCF_040412425.1). Classification (NCBI taxonomy): domain Eukaryota; kingdom Metazoa; phylum Arthropoda; class Malacostraca; order Decapoda; family Palaemonidae; genus Macrobrachium; species Macrobrachium rosenbergii. The sequence goes on along the minus strand of NC_089765.1, from coordinate 42,470,546 downwards.
TATATGTTAAAAGTCCCTAAAACCAATATAAAAACTATGTATCACAAGTTGAAGTTAGCCCTATAAGAAAGTGTTTTGCCACTTTTTTCTTAATATGATGAGGGGGTGAAAGGTAACTTTGCGGCAATTCACTTAATACTAGGAAAGAAGTAAAAAGGCGTGACGAAGTATAGACTAAACATTTTTGTCAAAAGACGACATCTATTCTCATACAAAATGAATGAGTTTAAATTAGAACTGAGGGGTTGGTTCAGTTTTTCATGAATTGGACAATGAAGTTTGCTTTCATTATAGTAAAGCATATAAAAAGACATCATTGGCCTAGGCCCGTACCAAATTGTCTGTATCACTTGGAAATATTGTTTTAGATTTTTATCATATGATTTGGACTTATAATGGCCTACAAAAAGCGTTGAAGGGCCTAACAGTGAAATGAATAAGCCTATACATAATTTATTCATATTCTGATGAGAGCATCTGAGATGCTTCCCAGATGAAGTACAGCAGCAAACTGTCACGAAATTGACGCTAACCTGTCCATGTGCAGTTACCTGTCAGTCTGAAGATATTTAGGTAAAACCATCAGTTCATACGTTCTGGTGAGTGGACTGTCTCCGCCCACAAACTTTTGTCTACACGCTAAGTTTTAACGACAGTTTTGATGAACTCACAGAAGAAATGACAGGTAAACTTGGGGGTGTTAGGGAGGAGAAAGCGGGAGAGAGATGGTTTATTGAATGTGTGTGTGTGAGTGTTTCATGCATAAGTTGCCATCCACAACTCGAGTTAAAATACGAAAATATGAATGTGCCAGCGAACATTGTATTTTTTCCACTGGTGCCACCCGTTTTTAAAGGACAGCTTAATGTTGAAGATATCAATGTCCTTCCCTTGTAACACTATAGAACCTAATGCTAACACTTCAACATTTTTTTAACTCTATATCTGTTCCTTCCCTGTTCCGCCCTTCTTCTCATAACATAAACAGAACCTCTAATTGCTAACAGTTAATTACCGACCACATTATACATCAGTAGCATTGCATTTGTCAACTTTGTTATAAGCTTCTGTTTTGTCATTATACGCCAGATATAGCTTTTCCTTTTACTATAACATCAACCAGAATTGTATATAACAAATATGTGATTCACTCATTATATTTTCTCTCTAACCGAACCCTCCCCTATCCTTGTCATTCCTGTTATATGTCTTACTTTCTCAATTACTATACATATCTCCTCTGCACACGGGGCCAATCATTGCCCTTCAGTTGAGTGGGACTCTACTGAATGAGTCTGAAGCTTTAAATATTGTAGGTATAACTTATGACTCACATCTTACCTTTGAGAAACATCTAATGAAATTTTTAGCAAATGTTGCACGAAAGTTAGGAATTGTACGTAAGGCCTCATATATTTATAACAGCAGTAAAATCAGTGCAACCTGTTGTAGGTCATTTGCCCATCCTTTACCAGATTATTGTTCTCCAGTGTGGATGTCTGCTTCTGCCAGAGATTTATCTTTTAGATAGAGTGGTTCTTGGTGGTAGGTTTCTGTTTCCTAACAGTAGCACTTATGAGTTGGACCATCGACGGGTGGTTTCTTGTTTGTCAGTTTTTCGTAAGCTGTATTTTAACAGAGATCTTTCACATTCACAGTTGATCCCTGATCCCCTTTCCCTGCCGAAAGCAACCAGATTCGGTGAACAGCAGCACCATTATGCAGTAAATGTGTCGCACTATCGAACTTCTCAGATCCAGAGGTCCTTTATTCCTCACACTGTTCTGCTGTGGAACAGCCTCCCTGAGGATTTCGTGTGATTGGAACTTCAGAAGTTCAAGCGAAGATGCAATGCATTACTACCCTAATACAATTCTCCTTGAATCAATAACTTAATTGCATTTTTATTTATTTATTTGTTAATTTGTCTGTTTAATCGTTTTTTTTTTGTTTGTTTGTTTCCCTGTACCTTCTGTTACTTCTTTCAAATGAACACCATATTCTTTGGGAGCTTATATTATAAGTCAGTGGCCCCTGTGGGCTTCTTCCATATGAATAGGGTTCATTACATGCTTTTATTTAACTTGATTTCTGTGTCTGTCTGTCTGTTCAGGGCAAAACTTGTTCTCTTCGTCCGATGGACTTGAAATTTTGCATGGTTACTCAATCCCGCTGACAATACAACCTTACATGACCAGCAGGTCAGCAGAGACTTCTAGTGACCTCTCCCAATATCTCAGGATTTGTGTGAAGTGAATAAACCTTTGGATTTTTCATACCATCTTTGACTTGTAGAATAAGTTAATAACTCTCTACGGATTTTTCAAGCCTTCTTTGGCTCGACAGGATATCAAGTTCAATTTCGTTCGCTACAATCATAAATCTGTTACAATTTCTGTCAAAACTAAAAAGTATAAAATAAAATAAAAAATTGTAAAACGCCTTTATTAAAATGCACTAAAAAAAAAAAAAAAAAAGTTTTGAAACCAGGATTTTCTTACAATTAATCATGCCTACAAAAATAAAAGCGTGGACGCCAAACATGGAAGGAAATGCTACAAGAAAAGAAATATATATGTATTTTTTTATTTCTTGTATAGCATTTCCTTCCATGTTTGGCGCCTACTCTTTTGTTTTTGTAGACATGTTTAATTGTAAGAAAATCCTGGCGTTTCAAAAAATTATTTCACTTTTTAGTACATTTTAATAAAAGCGTGTTTAAAAAAAATATTTTTCTGATTAATAATAATAATAATAATAATAATAATAATACACACCTTAGGCAGTCACACATTATCTTATCACTAACATACTGTAGCATCTCTTGTATTTCCATCAACTTATGTTGCTGTTCATATCTCTCAACCTTTTTCTTGCAACCGTCACTTTTTAAGTAATCCCAGATTTACATGCACTCTGCTAGTGTAACATTCAGATACGATGTATATACTGCCATATGTCTCTTTTATATTTAAAATGCAGTGGCCGAAGTTACTGTAAATTGAGTGGGCAGTTTAAAAACTGAATTATATTTGTGGCCAGAATAAAATAAAAATATTTTCTACATTTTTCCGTAGAAGGAAGAAGACTTTGAGTATGTTAAACGAAGGGAAACGCATCTTCGTAATAGAATTCCGCTAGGAAAGTTTGCTAGTGCAATATCTTTATGTCGACATTTCACAGTAAGCTTGATATAAAGCTATAAATGCTGTGCATACATTAGTACTTATTTTCTTTTTCCATTTTTCTTACATTGTCTTATCATTTTTCATTTACTAAAATTACAATTGTTTTTCGTTTTGATTTGACCCCAGTTTAACCTTCATGACTTGCCATTGGAAGGATAAACCTTTTATGATATATATTGTTCATTGCAGTCTAAATCTGTTTGGCCTGTCGCTTGTTTTGCTATATCTGTGGAGGTTTGGAAGTGATGATCTTGGATTCTGTATATACAACAAATTTCCTTGATTTGTAAATATGTATAATGTTTGTGTTGCTCGACAAACAAGTAATAAGAAACCTTATACCTGTAAATACGTTGTGTGGCCCTGTTGACATACTACATATACTTGTATATTTATAAACGTGCAGCTGGCATTTACGAAAAATACAATTGGAAGGAGACAGTATGTAAGTTAGCACAGAAGCAGCCGTCGGAGTTCCTTAACGTTCTCATAATGGGAATTGTATTTTAAAATATTCTGCTTTTACTTCTGTCAAAAAAGAAATATGCGAAGTTCCTCTGTTATTGCTCTTAGCTTAAAGGAATTTTGTGTTGCAATGTAGCAGCAACGAGACTTTAAAATAGGGTTCTTTTATTGAGATTCTCATGTGGGAAATTGTGCATATGCGCCTGGTGCCCTCATGTCAATTCGTCGTGTTTCGTAAGCAAGCTTTCTTGGAGGTAGTGAGAGGGAATGATTGCTTGTGCATACTGTTTAGTTTCCAATATTACAGATATTGTCCTTTTACGAGTGTTGAGTAAATATATACAGTATATATATATATATATATATATATATATATATATATATATAGTTATTTAGATCTGTGTGAACTAATTGACAGTAAATAAAACGTTTAGATACGAAAACTAAGGGAACACAGAAGTGATAGGATTTCATAGTTTACAAATCGGAAGGAATGGGTAATCAAGGTGAGTGAATGTTGTTCACAGTCTCCATAGTGTTTGTGGGAGTGAAAGATTAGAGTGGTCGCATTTATTGAAGCTATATATCGGAAATAGGAAGCTTTCTCTTTTTCCAGGTCTCTTCTTTCTAATTTTTTTTTATTCGAGTAACTCCTAGCCTCCCGTGAATGTTATGAAGATGGCCATCTTCATTACATTTAGTTGCTGGCTTCGAATGTTGTGTGCAGTTTAGTCCCTCATTTGGTGTTAAGAGTCCGAACATCTCTGAAGTTTGATTGCTTTTGTTCATATGTATTAATTTTGATGTCAGTATACTGCATAGTAAAGAGTCTATCTATCTATCTATCTATCTGTTCTTATATATATATATATATATATATATATATATATATATATATATATATATATATGTGTGTGTGTGTGTGTGTGTGTGTGCGTGTGTGTGTAGAGTAGAGAGAGAGAGAGAGGAGAGGCAATGACTTGTTTGGTCTTAAAATTGCTTAAGTCAAGTGCATTTTATGTTTTCATGGCTGTAGAATGTCTTTATGGATGGAGTGATATGAGCAGTCAGGGGGAGATTAGTAGATAAAGGTGCGAAGCTATGGGATTAGAAAAGTGAATTGGGCAAGGAATGCTTGATGGTTGGAAATGAAGTAGTAATGACTGGACTAGCAAAAACTACTGAAAATAATGAAAACAAAAATTAGAATGGTTTACAAGAGAAAAGAATGGAACATATTTGTGAGCATGAGGAAGGCTATAAGAGTAAATGAAAATCAGAATGAAGGAAAAATAAGATTTTTATATAGATATTTTTGAGCACATAACACTAATGATGTAGGATGAGAGAAGAAGTTGTAAAAGAGATGAAGCAAGATAGGGAGGAGAGTGTATGCAAATAATTGTGAAAAAAGCGGAAAGGTCTAAGGGAGCCAAGTTCAGAAAGTATGGAAGGATTGGTGAACCAACTCTCCTTTATCAGAGAAAAGTGTGGACGTTGAATTTGAGTGAAAGTATGAAAAATTTGGGGATATGTAGAAGAGTTGGCAAAAAGCTTAGCATAGGTTATGGATAGGTCAGAGTTTAGATATTGTTTAGTCTTGTGAATGAAAGCCAGTAGGTTGGTGAAAAAGCATATAATTAGGACTGCTAGGAAAGAGGTGGTAAGGAGGTTAGAATGGGCTAGATAGATGATGTGGAGGCACCAGGTATGAATGACATAATTTGTGTAGGAAATTCATTGAGCTTCCAGTTAGCCTTTTGTTAATACGAGGATACAAAACCTTATTTTATTGTCAGTTTTTCTTCAACCAGTGACGCATGTAGACTTATTCACGCTGTCATTATAGCTGTGTTTGAGGCTGCGCTTTCTTGTATTCATATGCCTGAACAGCTTGTATGTCTGGGATTTTCTTGTCCATTGTGTTTGCGGTGTGTCTTTTTAGTGATGGTGCCAGAGAATTCTGTCCTTGTAAAGATGATGAACACGCATGCCTAGATATGATAGACTGTGTTTGAGGATCAAGGTGGTGGCCGCCTTTGACTCTCACTCTTTGTGTTCAGCCTGCAAACCCCAAGAAGGTTAGGTGTCCCTGACTTGTTCAGAGTGTGCCGCTTGGTCTCCTTCCCTAGGATAGTGTATGTCTTCAGAGGGCAATACAACTCCAGCATCTCCTCTTTCCATTCAAATGCCTCCATCCCTCCATCCCATCTGCCCTCCTGTGTGAGGTTGGGGAAGTAGTGTTCAAGACAACCAAGTGGAATTTTCGACAAGACTGGAAGTGAGGGATTCCCATCACATCACAGTAATGATCTCTGATTCTCCTGTGGCCAGATTTGGACATCCCAGGTAAACTTTCCCTGTTTTCTTCATCAGGAGCAGTTTTGGGTAATTCTTCCTTGTCTTCTTTCATCAAGAGCAAAGCCCACAAACCTGGCTAAAAAGCTTGCCAAAATATGGTAGCTCTGGTGTTTGCTTCATCTTGTGAAATTATAATAGGGATGGAAGGTACAGGTATTGTGCCTCCAATTGCTTCTCCAACTGTGGGTGAGGCATGGTGCCTCCCTGGCCAGGTCACTGCTTGGTATTATGCTGCATCATAACACACTCAGTGCAGCACCATTCCGCTCACTGCCTGGTGACACACTGACTCTTGCAAAGTCAGGGCACAAGCTGGCACAGAATAGATAGTGCACACTTACGCTTGCAGGCAGTGATGAGGTGTGGCCAGCTTGACTGGTTCTGCTCACTCAGCACTGCACAAGGGCCGAAGGTGCAGGTGGGTGCGGTTTTATTCCTCTTGGATTGGGATACTGTGCTTGGGCCTCAGCCTAGCCACAGTTCACATTTTCAGGGGCGGAAGAGAGGTTAGGATATATTCTCCTCTCTGTGTCAGCAGAGATGTCTGCCAACATGGCCTTGAAATGGAGAGATTGGGCAAGAAGACTTCATCGAGTAGGTATCTAACAACAGCGCAGTCTATCTCTGTGTAACTAGTCCATCAGAGGGATTTCCATGCTCTTGAAGAGTAAGATTCGGGTAACCATTGTGATGAGGAGGTTGGATGCACTTTGCAAGGTCTTTTGAGATGGCCCCCGGAAACTGCAGCAGGCCTTCAGGTTTGGTTGCACCATCAACATCAGGCTTTGAAACAGGACAGTCAATTGTTTAGAGGGAGACTAGGCATCCATGAGATGTCTTCGTTTGGAAGAAGCCAGGATTTGACCTGGCCTTTTTTTCCCGCTAGGCATGGCTTTAGATGGAAAGAAGGGAAGAGGAAGAGGAACAGTTGGCTGCTCAGGAAGGCCACTGTACTCTCCTACTGGTTAGTGTCCTTTAAGGTGCCTGCAGAAACTGCAGCACATCATGTTCGGCTGCGCATCAACATCAAGCTTTGAAAGGAGACAGTCCTCAGTTAGAGCCAGACTAGCCCTCATGAGATGTCTTCCTTTGGGAGGAGCCAGCATTATCCCCAGCCCTTTCTTCCCTCCAGACATGACTTTAGAAGGAAAGAGGGAAGAGGAAGAGGAACTGAGTTGGTTGCTCAGGAAGGCCACAGAACTCTCCCACCGTGCAGTGTCCTTTAAGGTGCCTCAGGAACTGCAGCAAGTCTTCAGGTTCAGCTTCACCATCAACATCAGACTTTGAAAAGGGACAGTCCTCAGTCAGAGCCAGACTAGTCCCTCTTGAGATGTCTTCCATTGGAAGGAACCAGGATTCGCCCCAGCCCTTTTTTCCCCTCCAGGCATGGCTTTAGAAGGAAAGGAGGGAAGACAAAGTGGAACAGAGTTGGTAGCTCAAGAAGGCCACTGTGCTCTCCCACTGTCAATAGTTGGGGCTTGCGTTCTCACACTGGACAACTTGGCAGCAACAAGAAGGGGGACCCATAGGTTGTCAAGGTCCTTCAAGATAAATGCAGGCTTGCTCCCTGTCAAAGAAATCACCTCCCACAGTCTCAGAGACCAATTACCTTCACCATGTACTTGCAGGGCTCAGCGAGATCATCCATCCTGGACATGGAGGTGCATATTAGAGAAAGGGGCCTTGGAAGTCATAGATGGCTGTTCTCTGGGCTTCTATAGTCAGATTATCCTGGTGGCACAAGCAACTGAAGGCTAATCAACCCCTTTCATCTAAATGGTTTCATATGCCAAATGCTGTTCAAGATGGAAACCCCAAATTCCATGTTAACTTCCACAGGAAAGGGAGACTATCATGCTGTCCTTGAACCTAAAGGATAAGTATTTCCAGGTCCTCATTCATCCATGCTCAAGGAAGTACCTTTGCTGTATGATTCAATGACGTCTGTTCTTCCACCACATAATATTTGTTGGAAAAGTCTTCCTAGTTTTTATTTGTCTGTACAACCTAACTCCTGCAAAAAAAATATTTACTAGTGTTTGCAGATACTCTTCACTCTCCCCTAGTCAATGCTGTATCATCTGTGATCACTAGCCATTCCATCTGTCTCAGTCCCACTTTTACATCAACCCAGTTATTCTTACATTATATATTAAGTATGTTTCACTTCTATAATAAAACTCTTAGTCACTGCATCAACAACTTGTATCTTCTATGCCAAATATTCTCAGCAACCTCCACACTGCCACTATCCTTTCGATCATGAGCTCTTTATATATGTTATGTACAGATTTTTCCATCTGCTTTCAGTCTTCTCAGATGACTGTTTTATAACAAATACTTGATCCACTGACCCTTTATATATTATTTAAACCTATACTGTTCTTCCCCTATAAATCCTTCTGTCACCTGTTTACATTTTTCATCAAAATCCAACTATTTACCTCCTAAGGTATCCTTAGCAATAATATGCCCAGACATCTTCCAGTCTCCTTTATTTTATATACTAAGGAACAATAACTCCTTTCACCCATTTCAGAATGTTTCCTTATCCATATATACCTTTTCAGACTCAGTTGTTCCATTCAGCCCCACCTTCACCACTGTAGTGCAGCATCTCACTTGTAATTCCATGAACACCTGATATCTTCCCATTTTTTAAAATCATAGTTGCCCTTGTTTACATACTCAAAAGTCACTACTGGTAGATTTCTCAAATTTGCATCATTTAACTTTGTCATTCTGTCCTTCGTATTCAACAACTTCCCAGATTACTTATCCCATCGAGCCAAACAATATCTCTCCATTTGCATCTTTTATTATGAGATCTGTTTACTCATTGAACTTTATCGTTGCATTTACTGCTATACAGAATAACTTCGTGTTAGCACTTTTTCTGTCTCACTGTATTTCTGACTACTTTTCCATTATCATGTATGCTTGAATGTTATTTTTTTTCTGTCATTCAAATAATGTTTTTTTTTCCTTCACTAAACTTCTTTTTTGCCCATTTCACCATTTGTTTTTTTTTTTCCTCTTTTAACCCTCCCATAGCCATAAGTACTGCCTCCTCATTCTGTGGCCTATCTTTGAATTTTTCATGCCTTGATGTAATCCTTCTGCCCCAGTATTTTCTATCTTCAATTATTTTTCTCCCATTTTCTTGCTATAGGTTTTTCTGACATAGTTATCAAATTTAATTCCATATACAACCACATTTTCTCTCTCTCTTGCATATCGAGCTTGTGTCCATCTTAACTTTGAATTAAAAAAGTAATTATCAGATTACCTCTAAACACTCTTCTCATCATTACATACAGTTTGTTCAACATTTTTTCTTTCCTTAGAGTACGAATATTTTTCTTTAAAAACCATGTATTTCCAGTTGTCAGGCCTCTTTTCAAACACATTTCCAAAAGGTGCATTCCTTCATCATTTATTCCAGGCTCTCTAAGTCATCCACTTTTACACTTAAACAATGTAGTGCAACCACACTTTCATTTTCTTCAAACCCAACTAAGCACAGATCAGTCTCTCCTAAAAACACTTGTTTCCCATTCTTTTCCATGTCTGTGCCACACCTCACTTTTATAATTTTTTTCTCTTGCCAAACTCAATCATACTTATAAAATACATGTATTTTTTTTACCCATCCCCAGTCTTCTTGGCATACGAGCACTTCCCCCTTCCCCCTTTTAACTCTACATATTGTAGCTTCCTTAGACACAGTTACTATTTTGCATATCTTCTCTTCTGCAATCCATCCAAATTTACCATCAGAAAGTGCCTGGATAAGAAGATCCCATTCCTGGATACTTTGATCCAGGAGGAAGGCACCTGGTACAGGACCATGTCTGCAACAAATCGACAAATTATATATATATATATATATATATATATATATATATATATATATATATATATATATATATATATATATATATATATATATATATATATATATATATATATATATATATATATATATATATATATATATATATATATATATGTGTGTGTGTGTGTGTGTTCTTGAATACAAGAACGGAGTGCCCTGATGCATATAAAAGGTCGGTAATTGGCGTGTACAATAACAGGGTACTCTCACTGCTCGGCATAGCTCCAGGAACATGTAGAACTTGATAGAGTCTGCCTTCTAGCAACCAGTATCAGGTAAAGGAATACAGAAAAATGGGTAAACACAAAAATGGATAAATACCAAAATAGCAAGGTAACAGTGTAGGAAGATGGCAGGATCCTTGTCTAGTATAGAATGGACTACCTCGTAGGTTGGTAGTGCTGCCAGTGCACCTCATGTGGTGCACTGTAGGCATTACTTAAGGTTCTTTGCAGCATGCCTTCGGCCCCTAGCTGCAACCCCTTTCGTTCCTTTTACTATACCTCCTTTCATATTCTCTTTCTTCCATCTTGCTTTCACCTCTCTCCTAACAATTTATTCATAGTGCAACTGCGAGGTTTTCCTCCTATTACACCTTTCAAACCTTTTATTGTCAATCTCTGTTTCAGCGCTGAATGATCTCATAGGTCTCAGTGCTTGGCCTTTGGCCTAAATTCTATATTCACATTCAATTCAGTTCAATACTGGTTGGACTATGGCACCATGAATGTGATGCAAGTGGGACCAAATATTCAGAATGAAACTAGCTGGCCCAATTTCAGGGCAACTCAGACCACTTATGAGACAATTCTGGCCACTTTAGAGAGTTTGCCAACAAAGAGAAATTTTGAGTAAAGATAGCCAAAATGGTGTTAACGGTTAACTTTTGTGAAAAGATGTGCGAATTTTTGTGGTCACAGGTAATGTGTGGGTTCATAATTTTCTGTGTATATCTGTAACAAACATCCAAAATAAATTACTAAATATCCGCAAATGTAAATATTCAATAGCTGTTCCTTTGACTCGTATTTATGACATTTATATCAAGGAATTGGTGATGAAAACAGACAGGGCCAATGCATATGCCAGGAAGAAATTATCACCTATACTGGCAGTACAATGACTTACTGTAACTACCTTGAGGAAGTGCCTGCATTATCATAGAAATCAGGGGGTCTTGTTTCAACACTACACTGTATGGTATGACAGAAGACCTATAGTGAACATGAACTTCTGCAATCAGTAGAAAATATTATGACAGTAAATACCACTTGGTGATTGGGGATTGCAGAAGCATATCTATAGTTACAAACGCTCACACCAGTGTAGGCAGTATAACATTACATTCTCTATCCAACCGTGTGACAGAGGACCTTGGATGTCTAGATGGTAACCCACACAGTGAGAATAACCTTATAGATAAATATCTTAGTGGTGGAATACCTGGCTCATCTGACCTTTGTGGCAGCCAATCGGAATCAAGCTCTTCTTGTGGTCAATAAGCAACGATTGGACACTATTCTAGCTGCACCTAACAACATACACTGCTGAACTCACTTTTTAAAAGGATTTCTGTTGCTGGTACAGTCCAGAGGTTCACACCAGGATTTATGTATTCTTCAACTCTTCACCAAACTTATGGGCTCTTGCTGGCATAAGCCTCCTTCATCCAAACCTCGCCTGGGCCTGGTATATTTTGTTCCAGTATAAGTGCGTATTGTGAGTGAAAACAAATTAACTCACAACTAATTAAAACTGGGAAGCTTAGATTGCACCAGTTTTTTAACAGTAGTGTTCAGAAATAATTGTAAATAAGAAAAGAATGGTGATACAAGAAAATCTTGGCCATATAAGAGAGGACAGTACAGAGAAAGTAATGGCAAGCACTTACCGTTTTATCTAGTAGGTCTGTGTTATTAATGCGGTATATTTTGTAAACTGTGATAGGAACTTGTCTGTCGAGTTCTGACCGCATGGGTTTGAGCCAAACGTGTAGGATGGCTCTTTTGACTCTTGTCAGGAGTGTCCCGTGATCTAGTTTGAAATAGAGTGCATTCATGTCCGCTGGAATTCTGAGCCCCGCTGGCGCTGCAAAAAAGACAGATAAGGATCTTTATTAGGATTAGAGAATTTAATATTTAGTGTTCATTTTAGACATTTCTTACAAAGTTAATCTTACAATATAGATTCCCTAAGTCCTGAAATATCAATTTGTGTCCAAATTTTATTTTTGGCTGTTATATTTAACATATTTCGATGTTTTCTTAGAGTAACTTTTCAGTGTCATTTGAAGTTAATGATTAATAATGTAATTTGCTCCTTAATTTTCTGTTGATTATTCAGCAGTGTAACATTCGGAAAATGAAAATTCAATTGACATAGAATAGGCTTGAGTTTATTCTTTATGGATAGTAAACAACTACTTTACTAAAGGAAACTGAAAAATGTATACAAAAAATTGTGCTTTTATCTGTACTACTACTCATTAACGTTAAAGGTGAAAGAAAAAACTTTTCTTGCTTTTATATAGTTCTCTTGAAACACAGGGTGGGTTAATTTGATTAGGTACATTTTTAGTAACATTTTCTACCACCACTTTTGTTTTCTGTTACAGTCGTGATTTTTCCAGTACACCAGTGAAAGCAAGGATTGTTGAGAAAGGCTTTAAAGAAAGCGTTGTTGGTTTATGCAGGGTGTGATGTTCTAAGCGGATGGCAATGGCATACTAGTAACGTAATGGTATGAATGTTAAATAAACCATGTTTGAAATAAAAAAAAAAATGTATACTGCTGGCAGCATTTCTGGGGACAAATAACCGATCAGTTTCTTCAATACAGTCAATCCGAAGGAATGGAAATGAAATAAAGTAGAGGGATTATTTCATTTATAAAACAAGTTCATAGATGACATTCTGTAAGCATGAAAATTGTTGACGTTTGAGATAAAGACAGTTTAAAGACTAGGAACTACTCAAGTTGGTGGGAATTTAATATTCATGACACAATTATAATATTTTACATTTGACCACAAGAAAAAATTGCTGTTATCAGACCGAAGTGAACTAGACCCCTCATATGGTTGTTGCTTTTTTGGACATTATTAAAAAGCCTGTGAGTATCAGACATAAAAATGAAAAAGAAATTGGTCTTGTGAGAGCTTCAGTAGTCCCTATGGCTTCAAGGCGCTTGTATACAGACTCCGAGGCATTGAAACCTAGGGTATCAATTGTACAAACTTGATTGTAATTATTGTGTGCCTAAGTTCTTCGCAAGGGTGTTTGTCTCATATCACAAACTTGACAGAAGTTTCTCGTATTCGTCGATTTAGATGTGGGTTTCATGGAAGTCCGAATGTAAGCACACTAAATTCTTGAAATTAAAGACGTGTACCCTTTTTGTATAATGCATATGTGTCTGTATATTTTTATTTTCCATCGTTTGTTTGAGACTTCAAGACAGCATAATTCTCTCTCTCTCTCTCTCTCTCTCTCTCTCTCTCTCTCTCTCTCTCTCTCTCTCTCTCTCTCTCTCTCTCTCTCTCCTTCCTTTGTTGCGTGTAGATGTTTAAATTCCTATATTTATGCTGCATAACATCTGGTCATTCTTAGAATGGCATGCTTGCTAGATAAGTTCATGTGATTAGACATTTTCATCTTTTAATTAGATTTCGTCTGTACCCCTCGCCAGTCCTCCCCTCAGTTAACTTTATAAATGTGTGTGGCACAGATCTTGAATATTACAAAGAAAAATTAAGTTAATTTTACTCTACTGTTTCCATTACTTTATGGTCTGGATTGTTAATCATGACGTATAGTACAGGATAAAAATTAGAGAAGATTGATTAATTCTAGCGCAGAACCGGTTGTGGTAAATATGCTATAATGTGGATTGTCAATAGTTTTAAGTTATCATTTACTACGCTATTGTACATACCTGTGCCTTTTATATATTAGATAGAATCGTAAATGAACCATAGAAAACTTCCAGCATTGGCTGCTTCAAACATCTGCAGAGAATACTTCACGGTAAGTTAAGATTTACAATCCAGCCCAACAAAAAAGCATATATATCTAGTTTGAACTTCCGAAGTTCCATCAATCCACTACACGATTAGTAAGATCATTCCATAATTTATTTTCCATAATTAGGTTGCAATAGGAATAAAACTGAACGTTACAAAAAAAAAAAGACACGGCTGTCAAAATGAACTCTATATGTATAGTACTTTTTGATGAATGATACAGTGTGGGATGATCAGAACTGATAAAAATCTCATACAGCATGCGCAGTGAGGTTAATTGAACGACAGTGCTAAAGGTAATGCTTAGATATGGGATAAGAGATTTGGGCGGGTGATCAAGTGTCCAAGTCCCCTAACTATCCCCCCATAATTTTCACCTTGTGCTTATTATAGATAAATCTCTATTAAGAGATTAAGCAACTACAGGTCTTTACTCCGAAGTTAGGATCGTTACCAATAGTAGTATCATCTTCATAAGTAGCAAGATTGTTTTCAAGGCCTAACACGTACTGTTTGTGTGTAACATAAAAGTTAATGGGGAAGGAACACTACTGTAGTGCCCATTAACAACTCTCTGCCGTCCTAGCTAAAGTAGGAAAATTTCTGGTCATCATATATTAGATTAATTACTTTTTCAATAGCATTTAATTACTTCGTTACATTTATGAATTTATTATTTATATGAACCAAAGAGGAATGTTCATTATTCAGCTACTGTGCTGTATCGAATAGTCTTACAATTCAAAATTTCCTTTTTGTGTATATATTTTTGTCACGTTTTTTCTTCATTTCACATCTGTGGAATCTTGCTAAGAAAGTTAGCGATCTCTTGGGGTTTTTTACTTATATTTCTGTAGATTATTAACACATTAAAATTTCGCATTGAAACCCTACATTTTCCTTAAAAAGAATCAAAAGTTTTCTGTCTTTGCACTATTTTCTTATTCCCGCCAAAGAAATCTATTTTGCGTTGAGAAGTTTCGGGATCTGGCCGAGAGCGACATAGCTGGAATTTGGTCAAGGTCAGACAGTGACAGTTGCCTAGGGGAGTAAAAAATATTCTAGGGTCCTCATTTTAAAAGCAGCTGTAATTATAAATACAGTTGCTCTGTAAATGGTTCGTATGTATGTGTGTATATATATATTTATATATACATGACATATATAGATATATATATTTATATATACATATGTATATATATATATATATATATATATATATATATATATGTATATATATATATATATATATATATATATATATATATATATATATATGTATGTATATATATTATGTATATGAATATATGTGTGTGGTAGGCGGGTTTGGGCGAAGCCATGTGTGCGTGTTGGTAAAGAATAACAACTCAAATTATTAAACAATTAACTTTTGTCGGAATCTGAGCAGCAGGGGTGGCGTTGCCTCTATTATGAGACGGCATCTAGAATTCAAAGTGTATTTAAATATGTACAAACATATATATATATATATATATATATATATATATATATATATATATATATATATATTGTAAAATTTGTGTATGAAAATACCAGACAAGCGTTTGTGGAAGTATAAAAAGAAGGCCAAAATAAGCGAGAGAGCCAGACAGACATGATGGTTGTTTTCCTCAATATATTCCATCCTCAGTAATAAGGGGGATGTGGCAGACGGATTTTATTTAACAGATAAAACTTCAATTGAAGGGAATTGTGACGTCTTTGGCATGCAGACTTTTAAGCCCCGCTATGCAATATACATGTGTGTGTGTGCGTGTATGTGTCTGTACACGTCTAGGCATACAAACCCGTGGGGGATTGCATACGGGTATATTCACTGCAATATAGATTGTAGCCAGTGACTAGGGAAGGTCGTCTAGTGCGTGTGTGCGTATGAGAGACAGAGAGAAAGAAAGAAAGAAAAAAAAGAATGACACCCTAGCGAAAGTTCACCTTTGCCGTTCCCTGTATAGGGTAACTTATGAACGGGGCCATTTTCCTAAATTGTACCCATACAGTGAAAAGACAGGGGAGAGCTTGAGAAGGGACATTTCGTACCCTACATCCTCGTTAACATTCGACAAACTTTTTCCTTTGCAAAAAGCGGAGTGACATGGGTAACATATTCTACCCTGATATTCTTTACATACATCAGTCCATTCCCATACCAGTGCTCGCTGTCGTCATCCGTCCGTCTCCCTAACCAGTGGCCTTTACCCATAATCTCTTGCGGCACAGTCGATGTTTCTGTCATTCTCTTCAAGCATGAAGGATTTTAGTTTTTTTCTTTAAGTGTTCCCTTCAGTCGAATTTCCCCAAGATGAACTGAGGAAGTGGTTTGGTTTTGTAGGTCTTTCGCCTCAAATTCCTGTTGGTTTGTCTCCAGTAGCAAATTTTCCTGTCGTTGACCGAGTTTCCTGCCAGTTTTCAGCCTCGTTGCTGTTTGACCAATGAGAGACAGAGCGAGCATCTTTGCATAATAAACAAGTTTATTTTTTTATTCTTTTTTATTTGATTTGATTTATTTTACTTTATTATAATTTTTTTTTTTTGCATATTTGAATGTTCTTCCCTCGTGAAGTATTGAACGGTATAGTAACTCTTTTGGGTCCTGCATATATGGAGGCTTATTCTCTTATATAAATGGTCGAAGCAGAGCCTTCGTTTGTATTGTTATGAAGTAAAGTTATTTATGAGCTTTTTCAGTCTATAAATGTCTTTTCATGACAACTGTCATGTGACTCAGGCACTCACTGGACTGTTTTTGATAATGTTCATAATACTACATTGGAATAGAGTAATGGAAGACAATTTTTTGGTACCATTTTGTCTGAGGGCAACGCAACGACGTCGTAAAATGAAAATGTTCCTTAACAAAGAGCAGCGCTGTGTATCTGCTCATGCAAGCATAAAGTGTCTGCACAAATATGCTTGTCTGTGGGTTTACTCTAATGCATCAACGTGACTAGGTAAATTACTAACAACTTCGTGACTATGCTTCTAATTTAGCCCGTGTTAGAGAACTTCGTGCTGTAATAGTATAATTTATTTATGAAATTTAGTCAAGACGCGATTGTCCCAGTTTTTAACGAATGCGTGCGAAAACGGTATTACCCGAGTTCATCAAATTTCGCTTAATCGTTTCCATTCAAGGTCTACGAGTAATGTTTAATTCGTTTTGTACGCAGTTAACTCTGCAGACCGGCTCATAACATAGTTCCCTGTTGATGCGAATTTTTCGATCTCGTGTGACCTTTAAAGTTCTCCGGCTGATTGGGCCTGAAATATTTATTTCCCAATTTATCCCAGTTCATCGCTGACATTCAAATAAAATTAGGAAAAAGCGTATCCGTAAATGCCTCAAATTTATTCTGCGTGGCCTCACATGACATTGCTTTTTGTTTTTGCGCTCTCTCTCTCTCTCTCTCATTATATATATAAATATATATATATATATATATATATATATATATATATATATATATATATATATATATATATATATATATATATCTATATATATATATATATATATATATATATATATATATATATATATATATATATATATATATATATATATATATATATATGAAATCCCATGCGTGCAGCATGTATTTCTTTCTGACAGGAGAGTAACTCCAAATTCTTTTGCTTCGTTTTTTTTTAGTATTCTGTAAAAGAAAACAGTGGAGATGGCTTCGTCTGTCCGTCTGCACTTTTTCTATCCTCATTCATATCACAAACACCACTGAGGCTAGAGGGCTGCAAATTGTTATGTTGATCATCCATCTTCCAATCATCAAACATACCAAATTGCGGCCCCTAGCCTCAGTAGTTTTTATTTTATTTAAGGTTAAAGTTAGCCATGATCGTGCGTCTGGGAACGCTATAGAACAGGCCTCGACCGGCCGTGGCTAAAAGCATGGGCCGCGGCTCATACAGCATTATACGCTTTACAGAAAACTCGATTGCGCCGAAGAAACTTCAGCGCATTTTTTACCTGTTTTTCTAGATTTCAACTGACTCACCAAACAGTTACCCTTTTGAAGAAGCCCCTCTGCATACCTACAACTCTTTTCCTCACATCTCTGTTAATTGAACTCCCTTGGTCCTTCACACCGTGTTTGGAATACTTTTGCTTATTTGCGTCAAATCTGTGGTATTTGGTTGCTGTGAGTACCAAAGTTTTACTAGCATTGTCTCATGAAAAGCTGTCTTCGCAGTGACAGTAAGTCAGTAAATGTATCAGTGATGCAAGTCAGGTACTCGAGAAACGTTATTACAGCATTTTTAGTACTGTTTTAATTAGCCTTTATATAACATGCTTAACACATGTATATATATATATATATATATATATATATATATATATATATATATATATAATATATATATATATATATATATATATATATATATATATATATATATATATATATATATATATATATATATATATATATATATATTATACACGCACACACAAACGAAAGAGAATTTGAACAACTGTAATTAGGAGAAGCCACTTTGCCGTCATACGCTAACTGATATAACTATTTAGCATTGTCTCTGACTGTAATAGTTGATGAAGAAGCTGTGCTCTACGGATTAGCATTCTGTGTATTTTCTTGCCTATGGATGTGAAACGTCTCTAGTGATTAGGAAAGTTTCAGTTAATGGTAAATTTTCGCTTATTGCTGGTTAAGAGTGATAACGCAGTGTAGGGCTGCTTTTGATGGGGAGGTGAGGGTCTTCCTTGATTGAGGATTTAAGTGAGCGTTTCATATTTGTAATTGCCTGAAGGCACCTCTCCTTAGAAAAGGTGGCATTTGGTTAATAAAAAAAAATGAAAATAGAAGCAAAAACAGAGTAAATACCCACTTGTTTAGAACGAAAATAAGGCAAGAAATTTATGAATATGCCACATGAGGGCAAATAGATACGCAAACCATCAAGTAGTTTTAAAATAAACAGATATAAGAAATGGATTAAAGGTATAAAAAATAAATTACAGATATAAGAAATAGATTAAAGGATAAAAATATAAGGTGCTAATACTTATATCATGTTTAGCAAAATTACACTTACATTGTATAATAAAGAATGGTGAGGTGTAAGGTTATATCTTCTATTATCAATAAGAAAAGCAGACGGCTAGTCAAGTGAGTAGTAGTAAACTGAAGAGGGAAGAAGAATATCAAGAAAATTATTAGTGAGTGAAGGTTGGTCTTCGAAAAATGTAATCTTTTGAGTAGCAAAATGATTCAGGAGTAAATGCTGAAAAGAGAGATTGAAGGAAAGTTTATAGGGAGCTATATTCTTTAAGATATTAAACATTCAGCGATAAATAAAGGAAAAGGTGAGAAATGGCCATATGTATGAGAAAGTAAAAGTTGCATGACGTCAGAATAAGGGGACAAGAACGCGTGAGATATAATGTATCACACCCACAGTTCTCACACTTGAAGTTTCTGCGCAGCAGCTAAAGTTGAGTAGTTGCATAGTATGTAAGTTTTGTATGCATATATATATATATATATATATATATATATATATATATATATATATATATATATATATATATATATATATATATATATATATATATATATAATGTTCAGTCGTCATTTTACCCAACGTGGGAAATTATTTGAGAATCTCTCAAAAATTTATTTTCCTATTCTACGTACGTCTTAATCTATGTGAATTCTCAGTCATATTTACTCAACAGAAAGTATAATCATGACATAATGCGATTTAATATTTGAATGGTAAAGGTGTTCTTAGAACCCATCTATGACTTTTTATTATTCGTGGATGTAAAACTAAGAAATTTCGTTTGAATATTATTATTAAAGTCTTTGTGTATTACATTGAAACTTCCAAGAGAAAAGAATACAGTGATAAAATTAAACGTGTTACTTGAATTTTAATGAATAAACTTTGAAGAGACAACCATTGCATATTTTAAAAACAAGAGTTGTTCCGTATGCAGTGGATCAATCAGTAAAATCTGTTTGGTGGTAAGCTGTACGGAATTCTCATTTTTCTCTTCCCATTATTTGAGTCATAATATGTTTAGGGGATATATTTCTTATCGACTAAAGTTTTCATCGAGTTCATGAAAAAAGGCACAAAACAAAAAGATTTCCATGTTATAGTAATAAGTGATGACCTTCATTTTAAATTAGCTCTCTGGATATGCACATTCGTTCAGCGTTACAGATTTCTTCAATAAATAATGTATGCCAAATACCCTGTGCACTTCTGTAGTCATGCAAATTTATGTCTTTAACTGGAAATCATTATACTCGAAAGTTAAGTGTGTCAGTTTATAGCCCATTAACATTTCATATAGGATCATTGATTTACAACAGTTATAGCACTCTATGAGAAGCTTTGATGGTAGTCGTTTAGTAGATTCAGTCTCTTCACAGGAGCAAGTTTTAAATGAGTTGATAGAATTAAAATATTTTCTTTACCGCTTGTGTGTATTCTTTCAAAGACAAGGTTCTGCGATGAAACGGAGTTTGACAAGTTAAAACCATCTTGAACCCAATGCGGGCTCTAGTTTTGACTAGTTGCAACTAGTTCTAACAGAATTCAGATTTTTTTTATTCAACAATAAGTGTACATGCATAAATATTTGATTTATATATGCAGTGAGTACAAACAGGACGCACCGAAAGACTCAGTATTGTAAGAAATAGCTCTCTCTCTCTCTCTCTCTCTCTCTCTCTCTCTCTCTCTCTCTCTCTCTCTCTCTCTCTCTCTCCTGTCATAAAGTGGTTGACTGACAAATTGAGTTAAATACATTGCTAGACGTGAAGAGACACTCGCACAGTACGTTTTGATGTTATGTGTTTGGTTACGTAGCAACTGCTGATCTCTGTCGCGCAGGGGTTTATTCCTTGCAGTTTTGTTTATTTTTTGAAGATCAGATTGCTTATTGCTGAATTTAGAATTTATACTCAAACGTGTATTGAATGCTTGTCTTCGCCAAGGTTCTGTTTTATGGGTTTAACAAGAATTTGTCCGTGCAGTCGAAAGAATTGTGTTGGGTGTATAAAGCGAGTATTTTCAAAATTTTATCAGCATGACTGAGGTGATTTGGGGGTTTCTTAAGAATTAGCATTTAAATGCAACAGAATTTTTTTTTTTTGATGGCCATCCCGAAGTAATTTATGAAGTATGCAGGTTGGCTAGAATTCGAAAATAAAATTATGAAAAGAGAAGCCATACAGTTTGCTTTGACGAGTGGCATAATGCACTCCATTTCTAACGGACCATTATATTTAGATGCTTTTGCAGAAATGGGGCTAGAAAATATAATATTCAGTATTATATATATATATATATATATATATATATATATATATATATATATATATATTATATATATATATACACACATACATACATACCTGTATATGTGTGTGTGCGCGCGCGCCCATAGAAGTTGAAAATGGAATATTGGATGACTGCTTTTTGTAGAAGTTACAGAATTAATGGTGATAATGAAGAAAAGTTGCAGAGACCGGTGAAAGAGTGAGAAATTGGAAGTGAACATTGACAAAAGTGACGTTGCAAGGGTAAATGGACCTTAGATATATAGGGTAATGAATGTAAGCATAGATAATGGAAAATGCAAGTTTCAGGTTTATAGAAGCATATTAGATTAAGTTTAATGGAAAATCCTAGGATGAGAGAAGAGGTAATACACAGAATAGGTGAACTATGGAAGGTAAAAGTCTGTGCCAGGGTACGCAAGAAACTTATGGAAGCAAAATTTTGAATGATTGAAGAGATCGATGAGTAGTCTCCTCCTTTTAGAAGTGAAATGTACATGATCAATGAAAATGGATGAAAAGAGAGGAGTCTGTTGAGATGAATTAGTATTTCTTTTGTATTTGTAGCAGGGCTAACAAGGGAAGATGGACGAAGATATGAAAAAAAAAAATTTGTTTGACTGTTTTGAGGCAATTATATCCAGTAAGCTCGAGGTTGCGTGCAAGCAAGCGCTTTGGTGAAGTATGTATGTTTATTAAAGGGCTGATGGTATGGAATATGACTTAACTACTAAACAAGCTGTTCACACTTGATTAAACAGAGTTAAGTATATGAGTGTGGGAGTAACTATTTTCTTTGTTTTTGTTTAATGATTTCTTAGGAAAATCATATGTATATATATTATATATATATATATATATATATATATATATATATATATATATATATATATATATATATATAATATATATATATATATATATATACGGTACTGTATATAAATATATGTATATGTTATGTATGTGTCTGTACCTATAACATTTAAGATGCTTGGTTACCAACGAGATTAACTGTGTTGAATTACAGGTGAAATTGGAATGATATGGGCAGGTTCTACTGAAATTCAGTGTGTCTCATTCGACCTAACTAATTAATTGATGTGGTAGATCAGGGTTCCTAAAGTAAATGAGAATTGAGAGAGTTGTGGAAATTTAATTGGAAATGAGCGTGATTGTTGGAAATGCGTAGTATTTGGAGCAAGGGTAGGAGTTTGTTAGAGTATAGTTTAGTTTTGATTAAAGATTAAGTTGGTGGATTTAATGGTGAGAAGAGTGGCTGGAGATACTTCTTAATAGTTAGTTAAAGCAAAAGTTAAGACAGACTTTCATATATGAAAAGAAGCAACACAGATGCCTCTAAAAGTAATTAAAACGAATACTGCTGCTCATAAGTATTGTACTTCTTTGTACAACTGCCCTGATGGTAGAGGAATTAATGGCTGAAATAAGTGTCTTAATAATATATATATGGAGCGTCACAGCAGAGACTTTTGTCTCTTCATTCAGAACATTCAGAACTTTGTCCTTAAAGTTAAGAAAAATGTTGGAAATTGGAAAGTTGTCACAAACGGATAGACTCGACTAGAGCTTAAGCATTTAGTGAGAATTAATGAGAAAGATTATGCCAAAAAATTACACCCACACACACAGGTATATATATATATATAATATATATATATATATATATATATATATATATATATATATATATATATATATATATATTTTATTTATTATATGTGTATTCGCAAACTTGTGTGCATTTCTAGCTTGGTATTTTTGCCTCATAATTTCATTCAGTATTCGTGAGGTGCGCAACAGAATATTCATCCATAAATTGGAATATTTTTCCTCGTCGAACTTTTTCTCTCGTAATGGCAAGCTTATCTTTTTAGAAAAATGAGTGAGCTACATTTAACACGAGAGACCAGGGCGCTCCACATCCAACCGGTATTTTTTAGAGCTGTTTTGAGAATGTTGAAAGCCTGTTGTTCATCGTAGAAGTAGCAGAGGGACGAGGAGGGTCGAGATGTCTCTTCATCAATGCACCCCCGTGTAGCAAAGCAAACACAAAAGAAGTAGGGGCCTTCCCAACCCAATCAACCCTCCCATACCTACTCACAAACCTCCTCGTGATCCCGTCCCTATTTAAGAACTCGTTTCTTTTTGGTTTTAGCAATTATTAGCCCTTCTGAAAGCCTGGGAGAAAAATCTTCGTACGTGATGCGACGTTGTTAGGTGGTTATAAGCGGCCGTACTCGGTAACCGAAAACGTAAGAGCCTTATCCCATCTGGGGATTTGGAGGTCACCGGCATGTTGCTATATAAGTCTTCTCTGATATCTAAGAAGTGAGAAGGTGGCGTTAATATCATTCTTATTTGTTTTATTATAATTTAATTGATGAGTTTTTAAAAGTATTTTTATTAGACTTTTATGTTGATGCTGTAAAATTAGTTATCCTCCCCTCACGCATTTTTACCATACCCTGTTTTATCTAACCCTTCTTTTGCCTAATTGAACTCGTCAGACTGTCATTATTATAAGTGTAATTAGGTAAAAAATAATAAAATCGCAAATTTTAAATGTTCTTGGTCGGGACATGTAAAATAACCAAAATTCACAATGATCGAATTTCGCCCCCAACCCCTTCTGTATATAAGTTATGAAAATTCTGAATTTATAGATTAAATTTCTTGCCCCTCCGACTGCAACTTCTAAGATTTCCATTTGTCATCTTCTCTCTTTTGATCTGACACACACACACACACACACACACACACACATATATATATATATATATATATATATATATATATATATATATATATATATATATATATATATATATATATATATACTGTATATATATAAATTCATTGTCAGATTCTTTCTTAGCTGTCAGATCTGCTACATAAGGTTGGTGAATAAAATTTCATAGCATTTATCTGCTGTATATCCATAAACAGAATATTTAACAATGAATGTCGCAACTCTGGATGTACTGCATCATTCACCTTGTTTTCCATGCATGTTCATGCTTCTGAAATAGTATGGTGGCTTTGTTTATTTTTTCTTGGTGGGGGAAGATCCTTTGAATGTGAGCCTGAGTACTTTCTTTAGTTCAGTTTTAACAAAGAAATGTCATTATGTAACCTGTATCTGATATCCCTTTTAAATTCTTTAAAATATTCGAAAAGTTGACAAATGAACCCACAGACTATTACTGGAGTAAAAGTTAAATATTAGCATATTTTGGAGGCAGCCTACGACTTATTTAGCTAGGCTGCGTTTGAAAAACATCGTTGTGTTCTTAGGTACCGCATGAACATATAAGTTTGGGTTTTTATACTTGAAAAACAGGAAGTTCTCGTAGGCTTTTCTATTCCTATCTTATTAGTTACTGAGAGTATGCCCACTTTTGCTTTACTGTATGAAAATTGGTAAGCTCATGTATTAGCAAGAGTCTGTAATTGTTACTGCGTCGAGGAATATAAAAACGGATTGTTTTACATAGTGCGTGTGTGTAGGCTTCATCTGTATTTCATATGGCTCAGATTTTCTTTAGGGTTAAGCGGTTGTTTCCTTTGGCTCCAAGCAACAAGATAGGACCTTATATGATAATTCTCTCTGCTTAGGTTTACTTGTTATTTTCCATCTTGCAGTTTGCTTTGATATCAAAAACATTTCGTAAGTTAAAGTGTTTCTCAATACCCAAACATCAGTGTGTGTGTGTGTGGTTTAAGTCTGATTTTTTGTAATGTTACTCGTAATCTTAGGAAACAGCTCTAAATATAGCGCTAAGTGTTCCAGAAAGTTTATTTTGTACAGCAGGTATTATTCAAGACTTTCTCATGATTGTGTTTGTATGTGGCCTAACAGTGGCGTCTGATTACCCATCAAAGAGGTTGATTCTTCCTATACTGCGTTATTCCCAAGCCAAGTAACAAAAGTGTCCTAAGCCTCCCAGATGCTACAGAGGTGTTCATCCGTCACTGTCCCAGTTGTAATCTCCTGTCTGGCATCGGGAGCGTCGCCCTGTTCCCAGACATCGCAGAGACAGTCTCCTACCACTTTCGCTACCCTATTTATATAACAATAATGTTTTTGCTTGTATATCGCTTACACCACCCTTCTCCCGCTTCTAGACTAGCATGCCCTCGTATTTCACTTATGTTTTTCCAGGCCGGTTTTGAGGTCCACTGATGATGCACTCCCGGGCACCAATTCAAACACACACACACACACACACACACACACACACACACACACTCACTCTCTCGCAATATAGAAATTTATTCCTATGGTGACTGGTGAAGGAAGAAAAATACGTCGACGAGGTTCTGTTACTCCTCTCCCCTGCTGCCGAATCAAAGGGAAAGAATGCTTAAGAAATTACAACGACGAAAATTGAATCAGCTGATGGTCAGTATGCTTAATGCTGCAAGCGAATATTTCTTTTTGAGCGTTTGCCAATCGAGTCTGCAAATGTGGTTAGAGTAAGCGAACAAGAATAAACCATAGAAGACAATCTAGTGAGCCCAATTTACTTCCAAGTGATGGGTGATTCGCATTATATTATATATATATATATATATATATATATATATATATATATATATATATATGTGTGTGTGTGTGTGTGTGTGTGTGTGTGTGTGTATGTATGTGTATGTATGTTATGTGTGTGTCTTTAATTTTCACCTTTCATGTGGTTGTCTACGTAAACATTTGTCACGTGCAGTTTGGTGACTTATTGTGATATATATATATATATATATATATATATATATATATATATATATATATATATATATTATATTATATATATATATATATATATATATATATATATATATATATATATATATATATATATATATATTCACCCAAGGTTTTTGTAGATGGTGGTGATATCTTCTTTTTTTATAATTCCTTTCCTCCTTGCAATTGTCATTATTACTTTTGTAAGTAGGCTGGGTTAAGTTATTTAAGAGCAAGTTTTCGCATATTTTCCAAGTCGTCGGTAACGATTACTGTATTTCCTGTATTAAAGCACATAGATACGAATATGATATTCTGTTTTAAGTGTCCATGATTTAAAAAAAGTACAAAACAGGAAAAGAAAAAGATGTAACGAAATTCTAGTCGGCTGTAAAACCCGCCATCATCGTTTGTAAATGGTCAAGAGTTCTTGTCTTCAAGTGCCTCCATGGAGAAGAAAAGGAAGGCTGGTCTCTCTCTCTCTCTCTCTGTCTCTGTGTGTGTGTGTGTGTGTGCGCGCAGTTCATTCACCCCGAGGAGTCTTCATGAGGTGGATTATTTAGATAAGAATTTTGTGGCGGGGCAACTGTTGTGGTCCTTGACATGAGACACTCACAAGGGAGTGAGAGGGAGACAGAGACTGAAAGAAATAGAATGGAAACCATGACATAAGAATCGGGAGAAGAGGGTTAGTAGCACCAGTGTTATGTCTGCCGAGACTATTACCAGAATCACCATTGTATTTCTCAGAACTGAGCTCATCCACCTTGACAGCAGTGGTTTAGAGATGGGAGACAGTTGTGGGCTGGTGTAAAATAGCACAGCTAGTCATCGAAGCTGCCTGTTGGCGGTGTTGGTGATTCATAGACAAAGAGACATCGTCATGTGAATAAGCTTCCCATCGCTAACGAAGGTATGTAGGGTCCAACGAATAGACGACTTAGGAGTAACGAAGAGCTTTTAAGAGCCAGTTATTCGTCATAAAGAAACTAATGCCGCTTGTTGGTAGTCCACCTATCACCATATGAATTTGTGAACATCCTAGGTCTTATCTTGTCTGAAAGTAGAATTATGTCGTTCTTTTTAGATAAATGATGGCCTCATCTGGAGAAGATGAAATTCGATTTTTATTTTTGTTTACCTGAACACAGAAGAATGTCGATTTCTGAAGGGTTCTGGTGCAGTTGTAGATTTTATTGTTTCCTTTCGTTATCTCTTATCAAAAATTACTTCCTCCCTTCATGAAAACTGTTGGCATTTGACCAATTACGGCTTTAAACGTTTTAAGTAACATTGACTATTTTTAGGAGATTCAATTTGTTTTTGGTCCATGTCGCACGTTAGAAATATACAGTCGTGATTAGATGGATTTGGATGTTTAATCCAAGTAGGTGTGTATTAACCTTGGCAACTTTTTGAATTATGTCAGTCCCATGCATTATGCTCTTTAATTCTTTGTTTTCTTTCAGTTTTTATGTAACAAATATACGAAAATATATTATCATTGAATTTTGTAGTATCCACTGATAAATCAAGAACGTAAGAGTAATGGAAGAATATTGCTTAAACAAACCTGAGTGTTTTTTTTTTTTTTTCAGTACGAGGCTGAAGGTCACTCGATGAACTGACTGAGTATTGTGATTACGCTTCACTGTACTTTAGCGAATTAATGTCTTTACTTGAGTCTAGTTTTATCTGTTGGTAATATCACGTGTTAGTTGTTTGTAGCTTTCATTTTTATGGTAGCATGATAGAGTATTTGATAATAGTAAAGAAAAATAAAGTTATTTTTGTATGACGTCAATTTTATTCAACGCTTTAACTCATCATTTCTTGTATTGGACAGATGTTTTGGTTAGGAGCTGAGACAGGCATTAAGTTGATTGATTTTAAAGAATCGCTGACAAAAAGATATTCATATTGTGGTCTATCAATCGCCCTTCTATTTTATGTGTTAAAACACATTTTTGTTAATTTAAAAGTAGTGTAATATTTTACAATTTCTCCTGCTTTATCTTTCAGTGTAATTATCATGTACAAAATTTCTCTCTCGCTCTCTCTCCCCCCCCTATAATTTACACTGGATACTATTTTTAGATTTGTTAATCTGCAAAATCTTGAGGTATTAACTCTGACTCTGTTAGCCCTACTCTTTATCTCTCTCGTTTAACGTCTGTATCACATCGTGCATACAAAGTGTATAAGAGGGAATGCAACTGCCATCCCTGAAGTAGTTTTATGACCTGTTAATGGCTGTGTCATGCTACCCTAGCGTATTCGATTTGTTTGTCTCTCTTCTTTGGTAATGCTTCTCTCCGTCTTTCTTTCTTTCTCTTGGCGTGTCACTTAGTATGGTACGTGATACTTGCTACTTGCTCGCAAAACACCAGCTATTTTTGCCAGCTGCATTGTACTTAGTAGGGCTGTGTAAGTTACGAGTGGCTCTTAGTAAAAACAATCAACGAGGATGAGAGGCTTTACATCTTGGCATTTGAAGGATGACACAACAGCAGTGTTAAACATCGTGTAACTATGAAAGGCGATCTTTGTCTCTTAAGAAGGATTCGCTTCTCTGACCCATTAAAGACTTGAGATGCTGGACCCTATGTCAGAGCTTATAAGGTTTTTAAGATAATTAATATAATAATACTTTTGACGTTGACTAGTTATATATATATATATATATATATATATATATATATATATATATATATATGTATATATATATGTATATATATATATATATATATATATATATATATATATATATATATATATATAAAGATAAAATCCACGAAGGAAGGAAACACTGGAGTGCTGCGAAGGCCTTTCGACTGTCTGTCGTCCTTTACTTAGCAGACTCAAGTAAAGGACGACAGACAGTCAAAAGGCCTTGCAGCATTCCAGTGTTTCCCTTTCCTTCGTGGATTTTATCTTTATTTATATATTCACGTATTTAGGTGACTCAGTTATACATATATACATATACACACACACACACACACACATATATATATATATATATATATATATATATATATATATATATATATGAATGTACATATATAATGTGTGTGTATGCGCGTTTCTGTGATTGTAAAAAATTTCTTTTTCCTGTAATGTTTTGGTAATGTTACTTCATAGAACGTATTGAAATTAAACGGGTAAACTTCATGTGAGAGCGTCTTCAATTCTAAGCTCTGTCTTTTGACACATTAAGATTTAGCTCTCTTAGTAGCAATAGTAATGGAAATTATTTGTGAGTCTGATAATTTTGTTGATCACCATTTCGAATTTATGGCGAATTTTATTGTCTGAAACGTTTCGTAAAGCTTATCCAAAAGGCAACTTGATTAATGCAAAGTACTGGTGTAATGGTTAAGTCTAATCAGTCTATTAGTTATGCTTTAACAGGTACTCAGCTTGGACGTGTGACCTAGTATTTAATAACATTGTAGTTCTTTTGTCCAAGTAGTTAGGTACATGAATGTTTCAATATAGTAATATTTTTTATAGTTTTAAGACCCCGTTATTTTTCTTATGAATCTAAGGTTGTGTTAAATACACATCATATTCACAGATTAATAATTTGTCATATGTTCTGTCGTAGTTCTCCCTTACCAGATATTGTTAACTGCACCTTCTCGCTCTCTCGCCCTCGCGCTCGTGCGCGCTGGTAATTTGATTACTCTGTGCTAGTATTAGTTTATATTTGTTTACCGTATGATTTGCATGCATGAGTCATCATACAAATGATTCCTTCCTAGACTTCCCGCTGAGTAAGACCCCGTCAACTACGAAAGTAAAGAAAACCTTGAGTGGGTGTAATTATTTGCTAGGTAAAGCTCTCACGAATATTTCGAAAATATTCCACGAGTGACGGTGTTTCTAGCCATTATAATTCCCCTTAATGATGCTGCTCCTAGGCAGACATAAGAGTGAACGAATCAGGGAAGCATATGAATGACAGTATCAATTTAGCAATTATTTTCATCGTAGCCGGGGTTTGTGTGTGTACTGAGGCAATAAAATGTCTTGTTTATTTTTATGTAAAGAATAGCTTTGTGTGTATACAGAATGGACGTGTTGTATGCCTAATACTACACTGATAAATTCCTTCTGCATAAACGCGCACATATATTCATCATGACCTTCGTTCTGGCATATTATTGGAGACCTTCTTATCGGCCCTCATTCGATCCATCGGGTGGGCCCTTTCATTTGTTAGTTAGTTTATTGTCGTGTTAAATGGCCACCTCTTTTATGTCATAACTGGTTTGGATTAGACGTCTTCAGTTTGTATGTGAATATCTCCTAGTTTTCATTTCGTTTTAGTTCTTTACAATCTTGTTGAATAGCTGTGTATGTATGTATATATATATATATATATATATATATATATATATATATATATATATATATATATATATATAGATAGATACAGATATATCCTACCTAACAGCGGTTGAAAAGACTACAGTGACCTCTACGCCGTCCGTACTCTAAGTGATGAATTGTGGATGAGCCCTCTGTGCAGAAAACCTCCACACTCATCAGTAATGCATTGAACCCCCCACATAAGGTTCTTCATTCTCCTCTGTCTTGCATGCCCTCTGATGCTTTTTGGATGTTGTGGCCCTTTCCATTCCAGTACATTTTTCTATTATATATTCAGTGCACTATAGGTTTTCCTCTCCTTTGTCATAAACCTAACGAATTTGCTCTCCTTAACCTTTTTATCACTTCTACGTATTCGCATTTTGCAGCCCTTTCAGTTCTTCGTGCCACATATACTAAACAAACAAATCACTCACACAGCTTCAGCCTTCTTCCTTTCGTATTTAATGTTCATACTTCACTTCCTTAGAGGATGGCTAGCTCAACAATTCAGCCTTACATTCCAACCGTGGCTTCCATAAGATACTATGCTTCCTCCCTATCTTCTGTACACATCTTGTTATAGTTCTTGCTTCACCAATTATGTGAAATACTTAGTCTCTTTCAATAACACTGTAGAGACGGGATGAGTAAGAGATAGTGTACATACTGATTTATTGTCACAAATTTATGACTAGACATAGGTTTCTGCGAACAGAAAGTTAGCATTTAACATCAGAGCAAGAAAGGCATAATTTTATGGTTAGGTGTGTTTTCTCACACCTGGGAAACAGTTAACAATTCTTTGTACAATATAGGAGAATTCTCCATTACATATGTTTCGAAAGCTTGAAACGTTTTACATTTAAAGGTGGTTTTGGTTTTACAAATACGCTGAAAGTTCCTGAAAATAAATGAAAATCACTGCTTGAGCCGTCCGTCTTTGATATGTGTTTTCTGGGGAAAAGCGATGGTTTGCGGTAGGTCAAGTTTGTTTGTTTGGATGGCGGATGCCTGGAGGGCCCCAGGGGGGCCCTAGGTACTCCCCCCCAAAAAGAGACCCATGGAGATGTACTATTGTGTGGGATGTATGCTGGTTTCAGCCTGTTTATCGAGACCCAGGGAGTTCTCCCGTTCACTGACATCTGGTTTTGTCTCTGCGCTGCAGCATTCGGTGAGGTCCTAAGTAGGCGGGGGTTGGGGGGGGATGTGCGTCAGTTCTGATAAATGCGTATTTTGTTCGAAGACGTCGTCACTCGAGGACGGCGTTGGCTTTGCGTGATGATGCCCTGATCTTGGATCTGAAGATGGTCCCCGCTCTGAAAAACCAGGCCTCTGTGTTCTGCGCCATGAATGGAGCCAGACAGATGGATGCTGCCGCGGCATTGTCGCTGTTTGGGATGGCGGTGTCAGTCACTTCGGGGTCACCAGTGTAGAGACGGGATGAGTAAGAGACGGCATCTGGTACCTAATGATTTATTGTCACAAATTCCTGACTAGACATAGGCTTCCTCGAACGGAAAGGTAGCATCTCACTTCAGAGCAAGAAAGGCATAATTGTATGGTCAGGTGTGTTTTCTCACACCTGGAAAACAATTAACAATTCTTTGTACAATATATGGAGAATTCTCCATTACATATGGTTCGAAAGCTTGAAACGTTTTACATATACAGATAGTTTTGGTTTTGCAAATGATACCCTGAAAGCTCCTGAAAATACATGAAAATCACTGCTTCAGCCGTCCGTTTTTGGTTTGCGTTTTCTGGGGAAAAGCAATGATCTGCGGTAGGTCAAGCTTGCTGTTTTGGACAACGGATGCTTGGAGGGCCCCAGCCGGGCCCCTACAACATCATCTGGTATAATTATTACGTAATGTCTATAGGAATCAGCTGCTTCTTTTCGCCTACCTTGATTCAAGTTCATAGCTCAATATTCTTGATTTCCTTACATTTAATCTCAATTTTCTTCTGCAAATACTTTAAAGTTTATTCTCTAGGTTCTGCTTCAGCCATATCACTCCCTTCACAATCTAAATCACAGTTTTTCACCTACATCTTTAGTACCTGATTAGTTTTGTGCATCACTCCATCAATAAAGATAATAAAAACCCATGTCTCAGCCTTATTTCTACTCCAAACCAGTCAATTCTCGTGCTTGCACATTTTAACATATGCTTCACTTCCATCATAACATTCATTGCTCTCAGCAACTGATCTTCTATACTATACATCATGGACACATCTTGTATACCAAACATCATGGACATCTTCGATTCTAACATAAGCTTTTCCCCTTTTTTCTCCAACTTTCCTCACATATCTATTTCTTAGCAAATACTTTGTCCAAACACCCATTGGGAAAACCCAAACTGTCCTTCCTTTGTCAATCTTTCTGTCATCTCTCTTAATAATGTAATATCCCTATAACTGTTATTTTCTCTGTGACCTTCACCCCTATACAAAGGAACAAGTATTTCATCCATTCCTGCAGAATCTTTCCCTCGCCTAGGCATACATTACACAACCTGGTCAGCCAGTCAAATATGGTCACTTGAACACACAAACACCACATACATATATATGCACACGTGCACACACACTTACATATGTATTATATATGTATGTGTTGTATGTATATATATATATATATATATATATATATATATATATATATATATATATATGTATGTATATATATATATATATATATATATATATATATATATATATATATATATATAAACTTTTCTTGATTCTGTATTTTTTTTTTTTCAGTTTCATATGTTTTTCCTTTAGTATTCTCTTTTCCAAAAACACGAATATAATTGGTTTGAGATGCTTTACAGTTTATTTTTCTTTTCGATGTATATGCTCACAAATATAGTATCCTGCAAACCTAAATGAGTTTTGCGGTACGTGGATAGCTATTATTTGTGCTTGTGCTTAACATGCTGTTTACGTTGTATAAAAGCAATAATCACCGTAATTGTTACCTCATTAACTCCTAAGTTGTTGTCGATTATAAAATTGAAGATCACTTTTTCTAGGGAGTTGCGAGGGGAACCGAAGTACTCTTGTATTTTATATGAAGAATCATCAAGTGATGAACTTGTAAATTATCATTGACTTTCAATTAATGATTGTATATGGTTTAGTGCACAAGCTGTATTGTGTTTGTTTGTATGTGTGTGTGTCAAAGCGGGCGCAAGTGCTCATTTAAGGTTTTGCGCACGTAAGGATCATAAAAGCCATACTTATGCTAATTACGTGTAATGTTAATTTCCTCCGCCTAAGGTTGGAGTAAAACATTCATAAAATCTTTTAAACCAAGGTATATGTGTTTTAGTTTTTTGTTTTGCATTATATATTAGTATAACTTTCATTCCTGCTTCTGTAGAAATTCTAAAATGAAAGCTATAATTCACAAGGAAGAAAATAACTATCCCTTCTAGAAAAACATAAAACAAAGCCAAAAATCAGGAAGGACATAACTACACCCATGCTAATTACGTATCCTTGTATTAAAATATATGTTGAAGTGTTGTCGGTGTTCCTCGGTCGCGGTGACTGTACTTGCGCTTGGGTTGGACTGCGTACACTCCATATCATTCGTATTTAGTGAGAAAAATATGGCATAAAACAATCATGAGATCTTTTGAACAAAGTTATATGTGTTCCAGTTTTTTACATTAAATCAGAAATCGATATCACCTGACATAATATATCTTCCATTCCTGCTTCTCTGTAAAATATTACAGTAAAAATGATAATTCAGCAAAGTAAAAAGGGTAACATCCTTTCTGAAAGTAGATAACCCAAGACCAAAACTCGGGAAGCATGTACTAAGCGAATGAAATTATTAAGAATAACTATT
This sequence comes from Macrobrachium rosenbergii, assembly GCF_040412425.1. NCBI lineage: Eukaryota > Metazoa > Arthropoda > Malacostraca > Decapoda > Palaemonidae > Macrobrachium > Macrobrachium rosenbergii. The sequence continues at coordinate 42,436,248 of NC_089765.1, read as the reverse complement.
ACTGTCACTGTTTACACGAGGATAGATGTCAAGTAAGTTTTCAACTTGTCATGAGGACTGTCAATTAATACAGTGAAGTATTTAATTGAACTTATTGGTAATGTTTTTGAGTTATTTGGTTCGCATTATTAAACAATAGAATACATCACACAGACTGAATGCTGTTCATGTGTATTGCTTGTAAGAGGGGCTATCTACTCCATTAATTTGTTTTTACCTATGTCAGAATTTTTGTGTTACCTGGTTCTCAATTCCTGCCCAGGTATTGTTGTCTACTCTATAATGTCAACTCTTCGTTTTCTCTCCTACGGATACTAATGCAGCATTGTTTTTCAGTTGTCTGTGGATATGATGCCAGTGGAGGGTCTTCGGTATCGCGACACGTAGAAGTATTTCTGTTACGAAAGCCAGATGGGAGTATAAACTAGTTTTGTTAAAGTCATCTTTTTCAACTTTAAAGCAGTTTTTTTTATGGAAGAGATGAATTCGGCGTTCTCTGAATTCTGTTTTGGAAAGAATCTTGTTCATTTTTTTCTTTAATGGTGAGCTGGTTGTCAGCATTATATCAGCATTAAAAAAACGACATGCTTTGAGACTGGCCTGGAGTTATTGTTGATATTTCGGCAAGCAGACTTTGATGGAATCTATGGAAGTGTGCTCAGTATTTTTATCACAATAAAACTACATTTATGTTTCAGTTGAGTTATTTGTTGCAGTCATTTCACAGATTCAAATGTGGGTACTGCGTCATGGGTAATAGTTGTCTGAGAGAGAGAGAGAGAGAGAGAGAGAGAGAGAGAGGAGAGGGGAGAGAGAGAGAGAGAGAGAGAGAGAGAGAGAGAGAGAGAGGGAGAGGGAGAGAGAGAGAGAGAGAGAGAGAGAGAGAAATGGGGAGGTAATTATCTTTATCATGAACCCTCGGATCGATTAGTAGAAGGGGCTTTGGTACTGCCTGCAGCACAATCAATTATATCTGATGATGCAAAGGGAGAGGGGAGGAAGAGAGAGAGTGAAGGAGTGAGTTACCTGAAGTAATAAACTAAAGTCAGCCAGGTGTAAAGAGAGTTGCTTTACGTCTAAGGATTAGCCTGCAATAGTATTATAAAAATGCAGTTCTGTTTCATTCATGCTTTTATTCAAAGGAAAATTTTTAACACCGAAGCGAAATTGGCTTAGTGTGAAATACACTGCGGGATCATTTTCATGTGAGGCAAAAGAGCCAAATGGGAGGTTTTCAGTCATTATCCAGTATTTTGATGGTTAATAGTTCTCCCTCTCTCTTTCTCTCAGAAGAAATACACTAGGCTACAAAGGTTTCCGTGGAAAAAGATTGTTAGATTTTTTTCTTGCATGTCGTAAACAAAGTTCTCGAGGTGATATAGATTGTAACATTAGTTTAAGTTGCTTAGGTGTCTCCCGGAATATTATTTTACTAATAGTATATATTTTTTCTTTATTTTCATTTTGCTGGTACTCCCTGTCTTTAATCCTCTTCCAGTGTACCTGTAGACTTCATAAGGGTTATAATTTTCAATACAAATAATACTTTATGAATAAAAACAACTGACGGTAAAACGTGTTTACATCCAGTAGTGATTGCATCGCAAACAATCAGTTTTTGTTCCATTACAGTTTTCCATATATGGGTTATTTGGGATTTTATGCTGTGATTATATTCTCAGCCTTTTAGCAGTTAATATGTATTTCTGAAAACCTTTACTGATCTTTCACATAGTTGTCCAGAGGCTTATAATTTTTTTCTATCTTATTACGCTTCTTTTATTTACTTTTTTTTTTAAATAAATGAATACTTCCAACATCAGATCTCTGTATCTCGTATGTTAATAGTAATCTGCGTAATTAATCATGAAATAAAATTTTACTGGACAGAAAACAAAATGTCACGAACCCCACGAAATCTCGGAACTCTCAAAGTCGTTTGCGGAAGTTGACCTTTATTGATGTTTGTGATGATTACATGTTGAGCCCTTGCTGCCGCCAGACGGACAAATGTCAATAGGAAATTCATTAATGCCACGCGAATCATCATACAGGTCGAAGACCTTTTCATCTCATGCGAGAGAGCGTTCCTTTCGTTTGGGTGCTCTCTCTCTCTCTCTCTCTCTCTCTCTCTCTCTCTCTCTCTCTCTCTCTCTCTCTCTCTCTCTTTGTTATTTTCTTTCCTACCGTCGTGTCCCTTTTATTTGCAAGGTACCCAGATGACGAATTATTGTAATAGAAAGATTACAGGGTATTGCATTCGCAAGAAGGTCTTGGAAGCCTTGAATGATAATACCAAAGACTGTTGCCTGTGTGGATGATGTTTAGGTTGTCAGTGTTATTTATCAGTTTGCTGGCTACCCTCTTTAGCTTGTGTCTTTAATGAAAGTGTTTTGCGAAGTCAGTAAGATAACGTTTTGCACAGTGTTTTTCATATCTCTTAAGAGGCTGTTCGATCGTACTCTGCAAAACGAAAAAGCAAGGCACGTACGCTACGCATTCCGTGTAATTTTGCCATTTCCTCTTCCGTTAAATGCAAATTAGGGAAGTATATAAAAAGAAGACACCCTAATTTTTGATATGGAACAATGAGGTTACCCCAGCGCATGACCGTAACGTCGTTGTTTCCTTTTTTCTTTCCTTCCTTTCCTTTTGTCTGCTTTCTGTTTTCTAATAATAGCTCAATTTGAGTGTCTAGACACATCCAATTTTATCGGCGGCCTTGTTTACGTGTGCATGTATTTCGGCGAGCGTTTAAGTCTTTTATTTCTCTTATGACCCTTACCGGTAATTTAGATGTCTAGACAGATCCTACTCTTATTTAACGCGATAAAAAAAGGGGACTGTCATATAAGTTTCATTGTTGTGCAGTTAAGCTGAAAAAGGGTCTTTACCTACTTTCTATTAGCTTTTGTGTGTATTTCTTAATGCACATGTTGAGTTATGGTATATTTATGTACTTTTTCTCAGGGAAAGAATATTATCCTGATTTGTACAGTATGCTTCTAAGAGTGAAACAAACAGGCATCTCCTCATTCACCCACATAACCTTCAAATCGATCATGAAGCCTTGTACAAAATCTGTCTCAGATCTAGCATACACTTGGAATATATATCGTTTCTGGGAGCTTTAAGCAAAGAATACAAAAATATTGGACTTGGGTATCTTGTTTTAAATGAAATGAACGTAACCGGACCTACAGTTCATTAGTACGTTTTTCTCACCATGCTTGCCAAACCCCCTGATTTTTTCAACCTCTGCTACTGCCCTGATTGTGAAACAATAAAGGTTTATAATTAATACCCGAACGAACTTTTGTTTTTCATTCTCAATTTTCATGATCAGGACTTTCATTTTTAAAGCCATTTTCTTATAGAAGACCACATTGCTCTTCAATAACATGTATTGTTAATATTTCACTGTGTTAGGATTTTTACCGACAAATGCAAATGAATACGCTTTTAAAATGAAGCCTTACGGGCAAAGAAATAAGAGTGGATTCGAGTTATCGTCAGTCAAAATTCCAGGCAGAAAACACCTAGCTTTAAGTTTACGGCTGCAAAGGGAGCACTATAGTATTGATGTTTATAGGATCATAATTTTTCAGAGTAGAAGCATAGTGGGGAGAAAATATAGGTTTTCCTGAATTCCAGTGATGGAGATCAGTGGATTACTTATCGGCTTGCAGTGCAGCTTTTGGCTAAGTGTGAGTCCTTCCATTTATTTACATTCACATCTTTATACGAGAAAGATATTCCTTTTTATCAAAAATGTCTGTTGATGACGTTCAGTCATATGTATATTACATAGATTACAGGCATTTATAGCAAATGTAGCCTATTCGAAAAGACCAGCGTTATCGGTACACGCCGGTTACAGAAATTAAATTAGTGGCGTTAATAAACTTGTTTAGAGATCAGACCAGAATTTTTGCTCTAGACAAGAACCCAGGCGTTGGTGTTTGTTTACCGTAATGGACAGTACCTTAAATATTTTCGTACGCTTAGTTTTTCATGCTTTTTTTTTTTTTTTTTTTTTGCTGCGAGAATGCCTCCCTTCTTAGTTTTTACATGCATCCTCTTAGTTCATCAAAGTTAAATTGCAATGTCATAATGAAGTACAAAATGCACATGGATGATACTGAAAATTAGTTGCCTTTTTTCCTTTTCAAGATATGCCAGGACCTATCTCATGAACATTGAAAAGATGCCCTCGCCAACAGTACGCTCAGAATAATTTCCTTTGCTTAAAAGCTCGTTGTACTTGCAGTAAAAGAAAAATAATCATCATTTTGTAGCTCGTAATGGGCTGTTTATTAGGCAACAACTAGAAAACGCAGTCTTCTGCAACAGCCTATCTAGGCAGTCATAATAAGAGATTTTTGCCTTGTCAGAATTTGGATAATTCAGATGCTTTGCTAAAGAAGTTTTGCTAGCTTATTTCCGATTTTTGTTTTTCGCAATAGGTTTAGATTTCTGACAATTAAAGTACCCCGACAAGCCTTGCAACCGCGGGTTAGATTTATAATAGATGTCCTCGCATGTGACACAATGCATTTAGTTTAGTAAGTTGCAAATAATGGACTGACATTCATTGACACATTCTTCCTGGAAAGTTGCTAGTATTGATGGCCCTAGTTATTTTGTGCTAGACTTGTCATTTGCCCTATTATCGATGATGAATGACATAATTACTATATATTTATATTATTGAATTTCAATTTTGTTCAGTTCAGTTTGGTTTGTTTAGATTAAGGCGGCAATATGTCATCATTGGCCTTTGTTTAAAGGCGGCCGGCCCGAATTTAGTTAGGCTGTTAAGGGGATAGGAAGCCTGGTGTGGACCTTTGGATTCTTTAAACCACACTTCTGACCTGTGTGATTTTTAGGGTGAATGAAATATTTAGACGTTGTAAGGTTTTTCTCATTTTTGACAGTTCATGAATACACTGAATTGAATAAGTGACGTAGGCTATTCATAAACATTTGGGGGTAGTTATATTTGTACAGTCACGACTATCGCTTTTCACAATTTATCTTACACAAAGTAATTTTTTCCATACCCAGTCCTTGTACCTTTTCTTTATTCAAACAGACCGTGTACACCTCTGTCAGCCAGTCCTTCACATTGTTACCAGCATCTCACGTATAATTATATAAACTACTGGCACCCTTCCATCTATCAAATAATTCTCAGGTTTGTCACAAATACTTTCCACTCTTGCATCATCACATCTGCCTCCCTTTTATCATCTACACATAAGTCTTCAAAATGCTCACTTCATTAGTAAGGCTACTTTCTCAAGAAAACCAATATCAGTTTGCAGCTGTTATTTTGTGATTCACTTGCTTATTCTTCTTTCAATTCCACTTTCTCTCTTTTTAAACGGTTAACTTTTTGAGAGCCCCAAAAAACATGCAATTGCACTTCATAGATTCCCTAAATGTGTAATGAAATTCTCTTTGCACTCTTTATCAGGGCTTCGGAGTAAGTGTAATGGTTAATGGTGAGAATATAGAAGAGTTGAATCACAGGTTACGAAGGCAGTAGTTCTGCAAAAAAAAAACTAAAGAAGAGTGTCTATGAAATGTGGATGCAAGAAGAGGTTACCTAAGCAACAACTGATGAATAATTAGCGTAATATTTTTGAAGTTGAAGGTTTTATCCCAGTGCTTCTAGGATACAACGATATAGTAAAAATGGTAGCTTAAGTGAAAAGATGGATCAGAGTGTGCTGATGCGGTTTAGTGAAGGGGAGAGAATGGAAGACAAAAGAATTGTGTGTGGATGGATGTGAAGTGTTGGAAGGAAGGAATATAATTCGAGGATTTTTTTTTTTAATAAATATATGTTATTGACACTTGTGTATGTATCATTGTGTGTTTTCACGTATGTGATATCTGTGCATGATTAAGGAATGTCGAATTTCATTTTAATATCTATAACCGTTCATTTTTTTAAAGGTATGTCACATGACATTTGATTCGTTTTTTTTGTACTGACAAACTGTTGGTTTTGAATGTTGGAAGTCAGAATGTTTGCTTACAAATAAGAAGGAAAAATCATTTCGTGATTTTTAATCACAATGGTAATCTGGAGAAGTGTTGAAGGCCTGTGGAATGGAACAAGCGAAACGTAAACATTTCACAAAATTATCATTCTGGGTAGATATTAATTCGTACATAAATAAACAGATATTATATAGGTCACTTCAGAGTGTACCTAAAATAACTTCTAGCAGACCACCATGGCTTATTGCTTGGAAAATATGATAATTCAAGGGAATTTCAGCTCATATGAAAGTCTGATGATGCTAGAACGTCGGGTATTTTGAAATAACTCATAAATGTCTAATCTCATCGGACCTATTAGCCAAGCTTGTGTTGGCAACGCATAGTATTAAATTTTCCTTGAAAATTTTCATGCAAATAAATGTAGTGATATGAAGCTATTCAGAAGATAGTAAGTTCGGTATTTTCAAAATTTTTGCATGAATGCATATGCGTAAAGAAATGGCTTTCATGATTTGTTACAGACGCATCGTGCTTGTCAAGACATCTCCGAGTCAATGACGCTGATGCGCCCAAGGAAGGTATTCTTTTATTAACCTTTGGGGAATATCGTCCAAGGAGGCAGTCACCAATTTTTCCGTACTTTAATCTAGGACGGCTCAATCACTTTAACATGAGAATAATTGTACGGTATAAGTTTCTGCTCTGCATTGAATCAAAAGGAATATTTTATTCTAAATGCTAGTGATAGTGATACCGTTATGATGATTGTCTCTGTCATGGTAGTACTTAGTGTTGTAGTACATTCCCACAGTCAAATACAGACGAATGGAGTTAAAATTTATCCATTCAGGAAGTGTTTTCAATGACCTTTGTTGCATTCACGTAACATCAAAGAAAAGTTGCTCTTTATGATTTTCTTTTGTGAGCTCGTTCTTGAAAAATGTCTAGACAGATCCACTGCTGTAGGCCATCATAAATTTCCGGATTGTCAGCTCTTTCGTTGACCTGATTTTTTTCCATGTTATTGATTTATTTTGGGTGTCTAGACTGAAGTCGAACGTGTATGTATGTATGTATGTATGTATATGCATGGCCACTGATGAAACGTTCTCTTTAATTATCCTTCGAATTCTGGTGTAATTAAAGATGATAAGATTAATAACTTCATAATGTTTTTACCTTGTAGATTTTTACCGATACTTTTTTTGTTTTTGGTTAATTTTTTCATTCTGTGAAATAGATGAACAGCTAACAAACATTTTCCGAGAAGTAAAACACAGGCTGCCACGTGTGTGTGTGTATCTATCTATCTATCTATCTATATATATATATATATATATATATATATATATATATATATATATATATATACACAGTATATAGCCTATATATATATATGTAAGTATATATTGATATATAAATAAATATATACATATATATTATAGGTATGAGTGTCTGTAAAGTCTCGTTTCCATGTTTGACGAGTGAACTGTTAAGCTTGAGAAGAGAGAGGAGTCAAAACTGGAGCATCACAAATGAATGGGAGAATATAAAAACAAATGTAAAAAAAAAGAGAGATAAGGAAATGCAAAGAAAAATGACGGCACTGGAAAATCATGCAGTTGATTGCCGATTCGTGGAAAGAACAACAAGTATATGAAATCTTGGCGTGGGGTGAAGGTTGGGCCTTTGGGAAGGAGGGAAGAGAAGAGTGAAAGAAAGGAAGAAGGACAGGTCAACAACACCCGTGAGCTGTACTTATACTGGAGAATCAATAAGGGTGAAAGGCCCGGGGGTGGAGGGCCCAGGGAGAGGAAGAAATACTGATATAATTGTTATATTCATGCAAACCGGCGACGCCGCTTCCCTTGCACTCTATTAATGGCGCCATTCGACCGGCCACCCCATCTGTCCTCCCCTCTCCTCCCCCCGCCACGACAAATAGCAGACGATACGCTGCTGCTACTGAATCAAGACACATACGAAAGTCGTATTCGTGTGCGTGTGTACGTTTGCCTGTCTGTGTGCATTAATTTTGTTTGTTTGCAAAAATGGAGGAGTTTTGTTCTTTTGTATTTAACGAACATTTTTACTTTTATCCCTAATTTGTGTGTCTATGCTAACAGTAAAAGTTTTTGTAATATGTTGGTTTTCGCAACAAATATTTTCTGTGTATATGCTGTGTATATATATACATACTTAAGTATTGCAGAATACATGTATGTATTTACGAGCCTATTTTTTATCCTTAAAACTTTGGGGGTCACATTTCTGAAGTTGCCAATAAATAATGCTGTAGTATTGCCAGTGTAAACTGGTTACTTTTCGATTGATATGTTGTAGAAATGTGCTACAAGCAAAAAAAAAAAAAAAAAAAAAAAAGGATGTCGATTGGAGTGTGTTCGTAATTCGACAGTTGTCGATAGTCAAATTAGTAATGGAGAAATTTATGCCTACTAAATCGCGAGTAATCACGATTATTATAATTATTATTGTTAAGGCCATTCTTGGTTTTTTACCTTATGTTTGTGTAGATTGATAATACAAGAATTTTTGTGAGAATTTTCACTTCTTACTCTTTTCTACCTATGTGATCTTTGTCTCTTTTAATTATTTTTGTAATAAATTCTACCAAGAGATTTTAATCACCGGAGCCTTTTATTCTTCGAATTTTACTGGTTTTGACTGAACATGACTTTTGGTTTTGCTCTGGCGACAAAAAAGCATTTTTTTTGTCTAATAGCCGTACTTTAGAGCTCTCTCGGGCTGGTTGACTTTCGGCTCATGCAAATTACCAAATGGTGTATAGATGTTTGTTATTTTGGCGTGTGTCGAGGTATCAAGAATTATTGGTTGCTTTCAAACGAGGTCATGAATTTTTAGAAGTCTGAAAATAGGAAATATGTGGCTGTCATAGCTGGGTTTTTGGAGGTGCCAAGTCTCTGCTCATGACCTATGACTTTCAGTTATGTCGACAGAGGTAGAAGCTTTTACAGAATGAAGAGCTTGACCGAATGAATATTTCCTAGATAATGCTTGACCCAAAGAAGTTCGTCTGACTTCAAACGGGCTTTAGCACCTCGTGGGAATATCTTATAATCGGTTTCATTGTAAATTATTCGAACTTTTACATAATTCTTCTAAGTAATTTTTGTCGTGAATCATGTTCTTCAGCCGTACTTAATCCTGGAATTATTATTTAGCCATATCACAATATGTTAAACATTTACTCACTGTTTCAGATGTATTTTAATACTGTTTAGTACTCGATAACGTTTAGAGTGTGATGAGTTGTGTCTTTTTCTCTTTTAGCTGACCTTCGCCGTCAGTTTTATTTACTCATAATTCATGCTGTTCTCATCAGGGTTTATTATCATTAGCGCTATGTATAATTACGATGTCAAAATGTGGACCCTCATGATTACTGGTCTTTTATGTAATAAATGTCAAAGATATTGACGTCTGGGGTGTTACAAGGTTAACTAAACACTGAGATCAACAGAAGAGTAAAACTTTGCCTTTGAGATCAATAGAACAGTGACCAGACGAGTCTACAGAAGGAAAGTAGTTAATCACCTTATGACAGGGTGGAAGAGGTTCATAGTAGTAGTTATGGGGCCCTTGGTGATACTCGGCGAGAAGGGGTAAAAATGGAGCTGTGTTCCCAAATTCGAAAGGGTAAGGTATGTGGGACGGAAAACCTCATGGAAAAGAACGGGGAAAAAGTAAGTGTGGCCAAAGTCAGAAGACCTGCGTCTATAACTGAAGGTTTAAGGATCGGGAAAAACAGGTGGAAGATTCAATTGTTTGCTAAGTTTTCCCTCTTTTTGAAGTATTTATATGAAACCCAAGTGCCACAGATTTGATGTAAGCAACAAAGGGATTAAAAAAGATTATTTGCATGATATTTCTAAAAAGTACCAGGTCAAGACGTCATGTCGTTGTGTTTGTGGAAATATTGCAGGATATTTTTGTATTTAAAGAAAAGATTTGTCATGTAGCAGGGTGTGTACTCGTATATATGCACAAAAATTAAGTCCAAGTGTTTAATTGTAAATATGCTTAGTCTTATAGTGTATACATCATGCCTCTGACCAACAGTATTGCTACGATTACTGGCGCTACTTGGAAAAAGAACATAGGTTTACAATGGAGAAGAGAGAAAGATATGAAATGAAGCTTGGTTCAAGAGAAAACAGAGGAAGTTGTCAATTATACTTATGTTATCGTCACTTAGTATGTTTATTCTTAGTACGGTTAATGTAAGATACCTTGTAACGATTACCTCAGTTTATTCGTAAAATAGAAACAAGGGAAAACTCTCCCCCTTCCTTCGATTTGTCATTAACCTTTTATCTCAAAAGCCTTCAGAGATTTGAATCCTAATTCAGAAAGTTAGTATATTTATAAATAGCAGCTTGAAAATAATGGTTTTGTGAGAATCTTGAAAAACTTCCATATTCACAGTTTCAAGATAATATTTATTACTTTTGGCCGAGTTTTAAAGTGATAGCATAATAATGTTTCTGTTGACGACTCAGTCTCATTTCATTTTTCATGTACATATAACCAATAAAGTGTGCTTATTTCAGAATTCAAAGAATATGCATATCATGCAAGGTCGTAATTTTGTAAATATAAATGTACACATTATTATTATTATTATTATTATTATTATTATTATTATTATTATTATTATTAAAGGATACTGTATCTCAGTGACAGAGCACTTTGCTCGCACTTCCAAGGTCCATGGTTCCATGATCCCTGCCTACCACCCATGGATATCAACGTCACCTGGGTTTGGAAACCTTATTCCATAGCCTAGAGATTTGTCGGAATCCAGAAGGTTCTGCCCTTCTGGCCCCACCCACTCTATTGGGAAAGAACGTACGGTGAATATTATGTCGTCGCCCCCCGTACCTGTTTTTTTTGTATGTGTGGCAAGAGCTAATGGCTGGCAGCTTTCCTGTACACTTACACATTTACTAACGACTAATTGACCTCTTAAATCACACATATCCGTTTAGGAACTTCAGTAAAATAATTTTCAGTGGTTCGCCACGATCATAAATATGACTAGCCGTTATAAACAAATAAGCTAAGAACAATTTTTATTTTGCGAATTACTCGTGTGTTTGTGTGTGTGTGTGTTTTTTTTTATCCATTTCCTGCCAATTGTCAGTTATATTCTCCATTACTACATGTGTTATATGACATTGTGGTGTAGTACTCGAATAAGTTCAGTGATATTCTTGAAGATTTATTTTTCATTGTAATATAATTATTTTTCTTTACTTTTTACCTTTTTCCTTTGTATGGTTATGTTGTAACGTTGATATGGTTAAGCAGCTGAAATAAAAATTTCATTCCAAGCCCGAAGGCATTCTTATTGGGTAGTGCTTATACAGATCAGTCAGTTTCACTTTCAGTGAATTATTTTATCACAATATATCCTCGTTTATTTTTAAGACTGTTTTTTATCTAGTTTTTTAATATTCTATTTATTTTTTCGCCTTTCATTTTGCAGTTATTTTCTCGTACCTCTGCTTTCTATACTATGTAGTGACTTTTTCATTTCGGAAATACATTCCATGTGTCATAAGCCGTTAAATTTCCCTTACCTAGTCATCCCTCACACGTTTTTTCTCCGACTTCTGTAGCACCATGCAACCATGCTATTGTCAAATATAACAGTGACTAAAGTTATGGAATCTGTACGTAGAATTTTTTTATGCTTAATTGAGTTGTCTTTGAGTGTGGCGTTTGGAGGGTTGTAGTTAACAGGAATAGAAATCAAGAGATTATTATGAAAAGTTGATTTTGTACGGAACGGAAAGGAGATTCAACTCTGGATTGTTGAGGGCTAAAACTGATATATTTACTATGGGTCTTAGGTCTTGTACTGTATTTCATAAATGTGCTCCTGCCCAAATTTGACGATTCATTCATTCGTGTCCGAAATTGAGCTTTTGAATTTGAATATGTTCTAAAGAAAGGTTAGCCTTCGCAGTCGTCTTTTTTGTAAGTAATACACCTATATTTTTAGTCATCTGATTGCCTTCATTGCAGTGAAGATGCTTGTATACATCATCATTGTGGGAACAAACTCATCGTCGAGAATAATGAAAGGAACTGATTCAAAGAAAAATTTTTTATTTAAAGGGGATGATAGCTTTTTACATTGGCGCAAGTGTTTCGGCAGACCGATGGATTTGCACCGAATCTTTTAACCGAAACCGCGTTAGTAAATATTCCGGTACATAGAAACTTATTAGTTTTTGAAGGAGTGTTTTGAAAGTGTACTTCTGGAATAAACAGATCCAGGTTTGATGTAGTTTCCTGAGATCTTGAGAACTAATACCATTAATTACTGTAGCTGTAAATGAGGAAATATTGTTATAAATAAAAAGTATTGAGTGGCTGAGTATGACCACCCGCTAAATATGCCGAGAGAACTTTGCAAGTAATGTTAGCATTGCAGTTAGATAAAATGGATACCGAAAGATTAGGAGTGAAGGGTAGGAGCAGTCGTAGAAGCAGCAGTAGAACCAGCGGTAAGTTGTGATGCGATCAATATCTTTTGAGTCGACCGAAACCTTTGAATAGAAGTCAGGAGCGTGGCGACACATCAAATCAATAATAATTAAATGCTCATTTCTCTCCATTTCCCCTGTAGTGTGTGTGAGATGCGGGGAAAAAGATATAGACTCATTCCTCAAAGCCAGTCTGGTTGTTGTTGCCATGACGGTAAAGACAGAGCCCAAACACCAGTGTTCAGCAGCTGCACTGGGGATATTTTGTTGTTTGGTATATATATATATATATATATATATATATATATATATATATATATATATATATATATGCATGTATGTATATGTGTATATATATATATACATACGTTTACGTATACATACATACATACATGAACACTATATTGATGTAAACGGTTGCACCCAAAACTTCTTGAGTTTCATCGTTCATTCATGGTATTTTACGCCTGTTTTTAAGGATATCAAGTAGCATAAATTTGTGTAATGGTAATTGAAAAGAAGGGACCATAAATGATGGTTCATGGTTCAAATTTGAAAAAAAAAATGTTGACGAAGAAATAAACTCATTGTATTATTGGTGATGGAGTTGGTTGTAAATTAGCTTTTTATTGTTCCTAGAATTTTTTAGTGATTGCGGTGAGGGTGTACAAATGCATTAAAAGCTCTATTGATTTAGCCGGCGCCAGATTAGGGACGTATCATTGGCATAATTTGCCTCGGCTAATGCATTATTGTCATGAATTTATAATTAGCAGAAAGTAATGAATGCCAGGGGAAAAGAGGTCAGTGTTTACAGAAGTGTATGTATACATCTGTCTTATTGATCAGCTTTTAAAAGAGCTCCTTTTGGTGGCACGTAATTTGACGATACTGTTCCATGTTGAATATAAAAAGAATTTGGGTAATTCCTTGTAATGTTTTGCGAAATTTTGACGTAGCTGACGTAAATGTTGTGGTATCAGCATGACTAAAATAATTTTTAAAATAATATGCAAGAACTTCGTATTCTTTGTTCATAGGATTAGCCTTAGAATGTTATAGAATTTACTTTTAAGGGCTTTCCTCTCTCTCTCTCTCTCTCGCTTTGTGTCATGGATAAGGAAAAGTGCGAATATCTGCAACAAAAATCTTGAGCTCCAAGTCATCTGAGCTACTTGTGCAAATGCTTGAGAATTTTTCCTTAAAACCCTTGTTAGAGTGAAATATGAGAATTTTGCTTTAAAACACTTGTTAGAGTGAAATATGTCTCAAGTGCAAGCTACAAGAATGACAGGTCATATCTTTATTAGAAACTACCTGCATACATTGCGTGTGTTGAAAAAGTTCCCCAACTTCAAGCCAAAGGAATGTTCTTTCTTAAGCATATTTGTAAGACTTCACGCACCTTCGTATTTATCTATCTGTTGCCATTATCGCAGTATATACAAATGCTCTTTCAGATCGTAGTTGTTATCCTACTTCTTTCGAGCAAATGCGTGATAAATCAGCTTTGAATTATGCTTCATTTAGATTCTCTCTCTCTCTCTCTCTCTCTCTCTCTCTCTCTCTCTCTCTCTCTCTCTCTCTCTCTCTCTCTCTCTCTCTCTCTTGTAATTATGTGTTTGTTACCATTGACATCTGGTAGTGTGGAGACAGTGTATACTGTTTATTCTTACAGTTCGCTGTCACATCATGAACTTATATTTGTTCCCATTGTAACTGCATTTCAGCCCCCATGGACAGTGTGGAGTCGGCTATCATTTCCTCCGTTCTCCTTTCTCTGTTTGGCAGTGTTTCTGTCAAGGCTGTCCTACATAATTGTGTATTACGGAGCATCGCTCTCTACTGTATCTGTACTTTCTGTGTGTGTTTGTGTTATTATTAGTAAGGACTGCCAAAAGGTCAGTTTATGGATCCAAAATATCATAGATTTTTTACCGAACAACTTTAACCTTAGCCATCACTTATAAAATTTAGGCGATAGAGACTTCATATTTGGCACGCATACTCCAGTAATGAAGGCCCTTGAGGTGGCATCAAAGGTTAGTGACCTTGACCTTGACCATGTTACTAACAATAGATTCTGTTGGGGACATTAAGGTTTCACAGAGTTTCACCAGTGCAAGAACCACAACAGTGCCTTCTTCAACATTTCATCATTTGTAATGGTGTTCTTAAAGAGATGTTAATTGGTGTTCGGTAACGGCTCTGTATCACTTTCGTAGTCCTCTCAGAGAGTGTGTTTTGCCGCTAAAGATAATATAACTACAGTAATCATTTTTACAATACCTCAATTACTAATCGTATGTGTGTGAGATACAAAGATACTTTTATTGATGGATTAACAAATTTGAAGATATTTGAAAACTAGGAGAAGAGACACCAATAACTTGATGAAGAAAGAAAGAACCAGTATGTTTGGTAACAGAGCTTCAGAGGGTTAATAGCGAAAAGGGGAAAAGGAAGATGAAAAGCGAAAGAGAGAGAGAGAGAGAGAGAGAGAGAGAATAAAGCAGAAGACCAAGATAGTGGGTTTGAATAAGAGTGTTTGAACTATAACGAGGAGAAGTCTGAAAAGTCAAAGGTCTGAGGGAAAGAGGAATTGAGGGAAATGGAGATAACATGAATAACACAGACGCAGAAGGGGAGCGATGAAGCCACGACAGAAGACTCTGAACCGCTGAGAGCAAAGAGTGAAACGAAGTGAAAGGAAAACAGAGGGGAGAATAAGAAAAGAAATGAAAACACTATATGAACTTTGCGGGCCTTGGAGTTCGTTTATCAGCCACGAAATATGAATAATTTGTCTTGTTTTCGGGCTTTCTACTTAATTCACTGTTATAATATTGGAAATCGCTTTCTTCAGTTCTGTTACGTATAGCGTTTCAGAGAAAAAGCAAGCATATTTTTTTGTACCTTATGAAAAATTATGAATTCGAAATTAAATAGTAAATGTTCCTGTGTAAGCACGTCGAAGAACAAAAATTTACCAATTGTGGCATTTACATGTATTATTCCTCTAGGCAGTCGTGTGTTATGCATACCTCTGTTAGGAAGGTATGTTTCTTCTTGATAATAATTTATCAAGCGAATTGAGGTCAGCAATATAATGACAATTTTGCCATTCTTCTTTCTTTCTTTTTCTTTTAACGTGCTTTTATTCCCATTTTTTTTGTATGGGGTAAGCACGATGCCTTCTTTTGAAGGACTTTTTGATTTGGCTTTGGGGTAGACCTGTGGTCTCGATCGGCTGCCCTGCCTGACATCGCTTAGACCCCGGTACGTATGTTTCATGTATCATACCAGACCCAACGCCCTTTCTTCCCAGCAGCGAGAAGTTATTGCGCGGGTATGGCGAGAGTTCGAGACGTGTGAGATGTTTGTTATGTTTTTAGAAGGTGTTGTAGTGGCTTTGTTTTATGTGTGTATTTAGAATGACAATTTTGCCATTGTTTTAATTTATCATTTAAAGGTTGCTCATGAGGGCGGAGGATGTCACACAATGTTCTTTAGTCAACATACACACATAATTATTGCCTAAACCCCTCTCCACCCAACCAAGGACCAGTGGGAATGAGGCATTGGCTGCTGATGACTCAGCAGTGACTTCCACTCCCTGTAACTCCTCATCCCTGTTGAACAGGACAGTAAGGTCGCGTTTATAGTGAAGGATGTTAGATCACATATTTTACGAAATGCAGTTTTGAAGTCACCGTTTTTCTTCATAAACCTGTTTGCGTGTATTATGGAGAACCTCCAGCTACTTGATATGGTATCCTGGTGATGGTAATTATTAATAGAATAAATTGCTCTGATAGCGTGGTAGATTATTGGTTTTAAAAAAAGACGAAACTAAACTGAAAACGTAAGAATGAGATAAGGAATAAGTTGAAATTTCTTGATTGTATGTATGCATGATATTTATCATGCATAAAACAGTCAACTTTCACAGAACTTGTGAAATTGTCGTAATGACTTTTTTCAGCTAGATCATTATAGCCAGGAAAAATTTTCCTTAATAATTAAGAACCATATGTATATAATAAAACGAGGTGTGAAATTTCAGTTCACATTAAGTTATAAAAATTGACGGAGCTAGTAAAAGGTTTTTTGCATAGTTTGATGACCCTCGTCAGGTAAACAAGATATATTTCATCCTGGCAGCCATAATTTGCTAAAACATGTGAGATTGGTAACTCTAATGGAGGAATAGGTCAGTAAAAAAGTATGTGTTAATGATCGCTCGATTCTAAAATAGTAAACGTGACCATGACCAACATCATTAGTGAATGAAATGTGACTCATAGTGCCTTATGTTAAGGCAGTCAATGCTTTCATTAAGTTAACTGGTGTCAAAGAATTGAGATATCAGAGACCAAAGTAACGAGATCCGAAGATCAAAAATAAGCCCAAGCCAAGAAGAGAGGGGTGGCAGTCGTTTGACTTTAACTCTGAGACTACTTGTTTAATAAAAAAAAAATGATTCACAGATCCCAAGCTCTTGTGGAGTAGAGGCCCTAATAAGAATCTTGAAATGTTCATATTTTATGTTTAATTTACACAATGTCTAATTCAATAAACCTCAGGAATAACTACACCCAAGGGGAACTATAAATAATAGTGGTTCGTCATTGGCAGTATTCGAACCGTTACCTATTTTGGAAACAACCAACAGTGACTTTAACCAGTGAGCCACCAGGAGAGGGTTCATTGCCTAGTTTAGAACCAACAATAAACAGTGACGTATGACTACTGAGCCATCCAGAAAGATACTTCTCTTGATGGCTAAGTGGTCAGTCACTGTCTATCATTGTTTCTAAACTAGGACACAGCTGAAATCCTGCCAGTCATAAAACATTTTGCCAATTATAATTCCCCTTGGGTGTAAGTTATTCCTGGGGTATATTGAATTAGATATTAAACGGTATTTGTGACTTAATATTCGTAAATATTAAAATGGTTCATGACAGTTTTTATAGCATATATATATATTATATATATATATATATATATATATATATATATATATATATATATATATATATATACACACACACACACACACACACACACACACACACAGATAGATAAGTGTTTCATCGCCAGCAGGATTTGAACCTGCATGTCCAGATGTCCAGGATTAGAAAAATGATAGACAGTGATTGACTGCTGAGCCATCAAGAGAAGTATCATTCTTGATGGCTCAGTAATCAAAGTCACTGTTTATCTTTGTTTTTAAATGAGGCAGTGAATCCTCTCTTGATAGCTCACTTGTCAAAGTCACTATCTGTTGTTTCCAAACCAGCTAACGGTTCAATTGCTGCCAGTGACGAACCACTTATTATTTGTAGTTCCCCTTGGGTGTGGTTATTCCTGAGGTTCAGTGAATTAGATATTAAATGTAAATTAAACATAAAATATGAGCATTTAAAAATTCTTAGTAAGGTTTCTACTCCACAACAGCTTGTGATCTGTAAATCACTTTTTATTAAACAGGTAGTTTAGGAGTTAAACAGTCACACGACTGCCACCTCTTTTCTTGGCTTAGGCGGCTTATTTTTGACCTTCGGATCTTGTTGCTGTCACTCGTCTTCCCTTCTCTTCCTTGAATGGTACTTGGTATGTTTGTTACTTTCTTTTTGATTTTTGAACTTTTATAATTTATGGTAATATTAGTCTAGTAAATTTAATGTTATTATTAAATAATTTATGTTTTTCAACTTGATAATGAGGCTAGGCCTCGAAACGTCGCAAGTACCTGTAAAGAGATGAAATACCGTGAGACGTTTCCCTCTGATGCCCTTTGCTGTGTGTTCTGCCAATGGCCGATGCTCTGGAGGAATATATATGTATATATATGTATATATACAGTATATCAGTATATATATATATATATATATATATATATATATATATATATATATATATATATATATATATATATATATATATATATGCGCATCTGGTGATGCAGAAACCTAGGAGGGGATAGCCTAACAAAAGAGTTGACAAGCAGCCAACCTTAAGAGAGGGGTGTCTCATAATTAGCTTCTCACACTTTCAACAAGTGTGACTACATGTAAGGTAGAGGTGACGTGCCTAGTATGAAGTGCGCACAAACCCTTCTAAGGAGCCTTTGATCACACGAATAAAACGCAATTATGATAAGGAAGTTTCTCACTAGGGTCCACCATTTAAACACATTTAAAATGTTAATGGAAAGAAGATGTTATGCATGTTCTTATTCAAAGCGGATTAGGTTCGAATCCACCTCATAGCAGATGCACTTATATAAATCTTTAAGTATGGTTGTAAGTCGTTCCCAAGATGTCGTGGATTCAACATGATAACCGCAGCTATCGTGCCAAGATTGCAAACCTGTGCCTGATAAGGTTGGTCCATAGCTGTCGTAAACTGATAAGAGCACCAATCCCGACCAAGATTCGAAGTTATGCCTTTTTGGTTGGTACATGAGTGCAGTAGACTTCACTCAGATTCGGATTCTGGCCAGTGTCGGTGAACTTATGCTTATTTCCCTGTGCAAGTTAATCCTCAGGGTAAAGTGACTTGGTTAGTAAAGTTGGTTGCGTTGCTTAATATTAGAGAATGTAAAAATATTCGTAAAATGAGTGCCAAGCGGTCATACTTAATTACACAAAGTGTTTCTGTAAGTTGTCATCGTAATACCGTGGACTGATATTTTATTCTCTAATGTTTAAGGGATTTTACTTTGTTTCTCAGTAATTTCCTCTAAAGTTAGGCCTACATTGTCTTTTGAACCGCTCCTTTTTTTTCATTTGCCCCGAAACTATGTAAAGTTACCATAGTGTTAGCCCATGGGCTTTTGTGCAAAAATAACATAAGAGTAGATTGACAGACAGGTATTTTGTAAACTTAAGTACATAATGTGCAATGCCTCTCTGTGTTTGGGCTGCATATCATTTGGTTATAAAGGTATCGAAGGAATATGTTACATGAAAAAAAATTATTCGGCGTTAAACAAGAAATAAGCTGTTCGTTTTATCTTCAAGTTGACCACGCCACATTGTTTTCTGTTTACAGAGAGAGAGAGAGAGAGAGAGGCGGGGGGGCAAGAGAGTTGATATACAGGGTATTTGAAGTTTTCCAGCCAGTGGAAACTAATGATACCTCAAGGACCTTTAACTCTTACAGTTTTGCCTTTGTAATTGTGTTGAACCCACGTGCTGTCTAAATATGAATTAATCACCCATTCACCTTTAAAGCAACGAATAATTACACCCTCCGTCGCCTTCCCCTCAATCAAGATAATAATGTTGTCAAGTATGAAGAAAGGTTGTTTTCTTTTTAACTGCAAATGTCAGAGTCATACTGTTATTACATTGGAAACTTCGTAAATTACATCTGTCCCTCTCTTTCTCTGCCCTTGATAGGCATAAACATTGCCGTGACTGAATTTTCCAAAATAATGATGCTAAATTAGCGCAGCAAAGTATCATCGATGGTCAGCCTACTTCCTCTTTATTTAGTAAGAAATTGGCCTTTGCTTTTGTTTTTAAAAAGAGTAGTTTTATTTTTCAAAATGCCCATTGTTACGTCTGTTCATTGGAATGTGTTGAAAAATTTACATGTAATTGAAATGTTCAAACTGACCATAGTCGTTGCTAATCTTGCTCTTAAGCATTTAAGTGAAATATTTCAAGAAATGTCCAAGACTAACAACCGTCTTTTTCAAGCTAAATTTACAGAACCATTTGTATGAAAGTAAACTGGAATATTCTGCTGCCATTATAATTGTTTATAATATATGCCAGTCTAGATCTCATCACTTCTTTTGGGACATTTAGCATACCTTCTTTCCGAGTTTTTACTTTGTTTAGAGCATCTTTGCTGCCGTTAGTGGTTACTGGGTCATCCCATTCGCCGTATTCCAATTGATGGCCTTATAACTATTGTTTTCATTCTTAGGTTTGAGTTCCCTCGCTTGAGAGTGTGTCAAATAAGTTTCCATTCCATTGCTCATTCAATTATAATTTTTGTTCTGTTACCTCTGCCAAGGAATTTATGGTTTTATTCCATTTGTCCTTCAGTTGATTTGTTGGTCTATCTGTCTGTGTAGTGAAGGATTACTTGAAAACTTACCAGTGACTATTAAAGAAACTTGGTCATATTTATATCCACAAAAGAATTAACTCCATATCTAATACTGTGTGTCTGAGAAGATATAAATGGAAAAGGTAAACGTACAGAAGAAATGATACCTAGAATTTTAAATGTTATTTGTAGTGAAGGTAAGTGTTAATAATGTGACCTTGGTGGGCGGAAATCCAATGTCCAGACCTACTTACAATCACTCCCCAATTTTTGAGAAATTTTTTTCCTTTCATTTATCACTGTGGAACATTTCCCTTACCCAAACATAACTTACATGCTTTGGCTTATCACAGTGCTGAATCATCTCGCTTCCGATTCCATCAGCTCGTAGCACATATGGTTTTTCACCCTCCTAATTCCCCTATGCTTTTGTATCATTCACTGCCACTCCTCTATCTTGTACGTTTAATAAATTTAAATATTCACTCCATCGACAGCACTGCCTTTTCTTCAGGCAAATATACATTTGCGTCCTTCATTCAAAGATCTATTTACTGATTAAGCTTTTCTCTCTTTAGGGGTTTACGGAGATGTATTTCTAAACTTTTATTGTGTCTGACTTTCTAGTTGACTCATTTTTCGGTTACTGACTGCATTATTCATCCAATATACCTGTACGTGATCTCTTCTGTCAAACAACTGCACAAGCAATATCCCGTATTCTCTCAAAAGCTTTAATGCCATTTACCACTTTGAGTCCTCTTCCTTTATGCTTATTGTTGCAAAAACTGCTAAATCAGCGACCTCTTCCTTGAATTCGTATACCTTACATCTAATCAGTCATACCCTTTTGTATTGCATCGTCATACATGCTATCCTCATGCATCCTTATCAACATATTAATTTTTGTTTCATTTATAATCATATTTTCCACCCTTTCCTACTGAAACTGACTTCCATTTTCATCTTAACTTTAACCAAATAATGATCATGTGTACGTACAGCCCTCTGCTCTTCTTTCAGATATATCCATTAATCTGCTATTCCATCTTCTGTTAACTAGCTCATAATCAAACAATATTTTCCTTGTACTTCCAACAATGAAGCCCCCCTCCCATTTTTTTTTCTTAGATTATATTCCAGAAGATTTAACATTATCAGAAACTCTCAACACTCCATAATTACTAAGTAGACCATATGTTATTTCATAAAAAGCTAGGTAGATTAAGACTCCTAGAAAATTCCTCTTTCACTCCGTCTTATTGATCCCTTGACCATTTATATTCACTGTCACAACTTTTACCCCTGCAACACTCATTTCTACATACACAATCCCTTCAGTTTGTAAATTTGTCGATGGGCTGAACTTGTTCTGTCTTCCTGAGAAAAGAAATACCACTGTCTTGTAGTGTAACTCATAGCCATCCAAGACACAGTAAGTTGAGGTAATTGTACCTGTATGTGCATTTCGGTATATATATATATATATATATATATATATATATATATATATATATATATATATATATATATATATTATACATATAAAAATATAAATATATATATTTCATTAAATGATATGCACATGTGGTGTCTAATTATTTTACAAGATCACTTTTCCAATTTCCAATGTCTTTTTATATCTTCAAGAAAAGGCTGTTTCAGCCATTAGCCTAATTTTATAAACTGAGCAAGTTTACAAAGAAATTACAGTGTATACGGAATGGCATGCACCAGTAGTAGCGAAAATTGAAAATAAGAATAAGAGTGCAAGTAATAAAGAAATGATTGGAAACTGATCTGGGTGGTCT
The DNA here is from genome assembly GCF_040412425.1 of Macrobrachium rosenbergii. NCBI lineage: Eukaryota > Metazoa > Arthropoda > Malacostraca > Decapoda > Palaemonidae > Macrobrachium > Macrobrachium rosenbergii. The sequence goes on along the minus strand of NC_089765.1, from coordinate 42,413,813 downwards.
ACCACGAACCAACACAATACAGCTCCTTTGGTGCTGGTGAGAGCCCTGAAGGTATACTGCTGAACTTTCTTCTGCTGAGGGGAAAATGTAATCTGAGAACACTTGAATATTCTACTGAGGTTGCTACAGCCTGAGGTGAATATTCAGGTACCCTCAGAATGCATTATACCTTCCAGCAGGAAGAAGTTCCGCTGCATGCCTTCGTGACACTCACCTGATCCAGTGGATGTGTTCTTGTAATGCATTGTGGCAGTTCACTCCAGTCTGTTAAACATGTTTGTTAATTTTCACTTTTATTGTAATTTCCTATTTGTGCAAGTTTGGCTGCATTGCCGTTAGTATCTTAGTAAAATTGTCCTGATGATAACTGTGAGTTGATGGGTGAAACAACTGTTGGTATATAAGGATATATAATTGAAGAGCCATAATATTTTTCTTTTCCTTGAGAACTTAAATCGTGAATAAGGAAGGTGCTATAAAGTTGAAAACTGTTGACACACAGGTGCGTCATCACTTAATGAAAACAGCCTACGAGAGAAATACTCTACCCAAAAAAGCATATATATATATATATATATATATATATATATATATATATATATATATATATATATATATGTGTGTGTGTGTGTGTGTGTGTGTGTGTGTGTGGTTGTGTGTATATATATATTATATATATTATATATATTATATATATATATATATATATATATATATATATATATATATATATATATATATATATATATATACATATATACAGTATATTGTCACTGAATATTTTAACATCATTCCATTTCATTTGTCACTTTTCATGATTCTTGTTGATTGCATTTACTAGACCTCTTGGAAAACGAAAATTAAAGATTTCTTTTTTCCTGTCGCTTATGGGATAAAGACCTGTTATTTAATTTTCATTTTCTTGTACCGGAAAAAGACTAGCCCGTTTCCTATTAAGTGTTGTATTTTTGAAAAACGAAATTGTTTTGTCAGTTTCTTACAAAACTAACGATGATTATTTAGGCCATTTATGAAAAAAATATACAATATTCGTGTATTCCGGGCTTGACTTATATTTTGAAAATATTTCTCTCAACCATTTTTGACAAATTGGAGATAAACTATTTTAGGCATAGTTTAGTTTCTGTTGTTACCTTGGTCTTAAAATAGATTCGATATTTTGACGGGGATATAATTGATTAGGGTAATTTTCCATTATTCAGATAGAGAACACGGTAAAAATTCATAATGTTTCATAAATAGTAGAGTTGATATTCAACTAGATTTTAGCATATGAAGTACACTTTCCTGCTATTACCGTACCAATCCAAGTCTAACGTATCTTATGGACACTATATTTGACGTTTGTTCAATAACTAGTTGAAAGTAATGATTTGTAGGGATTCCCTGTCTGTATAAATTTATGTAGTCATGTATTCAAAGAAATTTCTGATCTTGGATGACTAGCCTTTATACAACTGCATGCAGGAATATGACCAACTAATCGTAAAGAAATTATATATCGAATTACGTTATGGAGTTCATAGATATATCTACAGTCTTAATCAAGTTAATCTATCTGTCTATAGATGGATATGTAAACGGATGCATATATACACGTCACACAGGCGGAATGTGTTTTTCCTTGTGGCTGTACAATAATACTGCATCTGCTGTGTGGTGCATGATCATGAGGCTTCTGTTGCAGTTCTGACACTGCGATGACGGGTTGTCAATGGATGCACGAAACACTGTAATAGATTTCAGGGTGATTTGCATGACATCAGGTAAATGTTCGCTGCTTTCATGTTAGGGAGATATCTATGAAGGTTGGGTTAAAAAAAATTCGATATTGGAAATTGGGAGGACAATAGGGAATTTGTTTTTGGTTAAAGATTGAAGCGAGCATGAATTGATTTTTGTATCACTTATAGGACTGCATATGAATTACATTTTATGTACCTTTCGCTTGTTAAACTTTTAATAATGGAAAAACTGTAAAGTAGAAAGAAATATTAAAAAATTATATAGGAAGGCCATGAAACTTCAAAGACACTTTAATTGAATTATATGACCTAGGCCATTAACGCAATTTAACCATTTCTCATGAAAAGGGAGTCATAAACAAATAAAAACCCTCAATCACCAAGTTATAATGTATTTAGTAAGCCCGGGGGTGCCCTTTTGCTTTGGAGCAATAGATGTTTCCCTCACGTTGGTAGTGTAGTTTTCATACCAATTACGAGCCATAACTGAGTTAGCACTTTTTTTTTTTTTTTTTTAATAAAGAGTGAATATATTGATTTGACTGATTGATCTGTAAATTTTTAATGTGAGGTCATATTTTAACTAGCAGAACATGCAGAAGCATTTTATTAGTGTTTCATTTCACATGTATAGCAACACATTGTTTTTATGTATGTATGCATGTTTTATATATATATATATATATATATATATATATATATATATGTATATGTATATGTATGTATATATATATATATATATATATATATATATATATATATATATATATATATATATATATGTGTGTGTGTGTGTGTGTGTGTGTGTGTATACACTAGCTGAGCGAACCCAGTACTGCCCGGAAAAACTCTGAATGACTCTCTCTCTCTCTCTCTCTCTCTCTCTCTCTCTCTCTCTCTCTCTCTCTCTCTCTCTCTCTCTCTCTCTCTCTCTCAACGCAACCATTCACAATTATAGACTTCAATAACCTAAGGCCATGTATTCACGATCAAGAGTACCTGTCATTTCTTTTGTCAGTTCATTGAAACTGCCGTTAAAACTTAAGTGTAGACAACGTTTTGTGGGCGGAGACAGTCCACTCACCAGAACGAATAAACTGATGGTACTATTACCTAAATATTTTCCGACCGACTGACAGGTAATTGCACGTGTGGACAGGTTAGTGCCAATTTCAACGCTATTTGTACAGTAAAAATCCAAAACAGTATTTCCATGTGATACAGGCAATTTGGTATAGGCCTAGGCCAATGATGACGTTTTATATGTGTTACTATAATGAAAGTAAACTTCACTGTCCAGTTCATGAAAAACTCATTCATTAATACTGCGTGGGAATAGACATCTTTTTTTAACAAGAAATATTTAGTCCGTACTCTGTTATGCCTTTTTACTTTTTTTCCCCATTATGAAGTGAATTGCTGCAAGAGTTATCCTTCCACAATCTCATCATATTAAGAAAAAAAGTGGCAAAACACTTTCCTATAGGGCTAGCTTCAACTCGTGATACATATTTTTTATATTGGTTTTAGGGACGTTTTTAACATAACATAATAATAAATTACAACCCATTGTCTTTACAGTGACATCAACTTCCTTAATGTAGAATTGTGTTTAAAGTTACACATACAGCATCTATAAACTTTGTCAGTTCGTACAGTAATGAAATCATGAATCAAAAAATCTTTCCCTTCTTGGAGGAATGTTAGGCAGTTGATATTTATTGTTTTGAATAAATACATGTTGATAAAAGATAGAAATTAATATATACCCATAAACAATAATTTTATTTTCCTAAATGATGGGAATACTATTCTTTACTGTGTATGATTACATCAGCAAAAGGTATGAATTGACATGTTGTGTAAGCTTGTTCTTCTTACATGATGTTGGTGATTATTTAATAAATGATGTAGGATCATGTGTAGGACCATTTTAACATCGTATGCAAAAAGGGAATGTGTTTATTTACTTGTTTGAGTGATACCATGAGAGAGAGAGAGAGAGAGAGTGAAAGTTATCGATTTAGGTTTTCAATGTAGATTTTATCGAGGTAATAAGTATATTAATTATTTTCTTGAATTATGATCAAAATTCACGCAAATTCTGATAAAAAATTGATGTTATATAGGAACTATTGTTGTAGGTTAATCATACTTGTGGCAGCGCCAGAAGAAAAGATGAAGCGTCAGGTGAAAAATGAGAATAAACTCAGAAAACTGAAGGAAAAGGTGATGTAAAAACGAAAATTTCATTTTTGTCTGTGTTTGTATGTCTGTCATGGGATACGAGTTTGATTTTGAGTTAAAAACCTTTCTGGGGTGACATAGAGACCGTGTGCAAAATTTTGTCTGGGTCTGTCAAGCGGTTTGGATTTCTATAGAAACAAACAAAAATTCAAACATTCATTATATATATATATATATATATATATATATATATATATATATATATATATATATATTTATTTATTTATTTATAGAGTGCTTGTATGTTAAAACTTCCAGTGGATTTGATCTCTCTCTCTCTCTCTCTCTCTCTCTCTCTCTCTCTCTCTCTCTCTCTCTATATATATATATATATATATATATATATATATATATATATATATATATATATATATATATATATATATATATATATATATATATATATATATATACATACATGTAGATAAATATATATTTATTAACTTTATCACATACACAATTGTTCTGTGCAATAGTAGAATTACTAAAAGGACCTCATTCAAACTGGATGGTATCTAATGGAGTATTTATTCAGAAAAAGTTACAAGCTTTCTTGGACAAGAAAGCTTGTAACTTTTTCTGAATAAATACTCCATTAGATACCATCCAGTTTGAATGAGGTCCTTTTAGTAATATACGAGTATATTTATATATAAAGCCTAAAAAGCAATAACCGCCAAAGCATTTTATGATAATTATGGTGTGAATGTGCCTAGTCTGCTTTCGTAAAATGTATCGGAATTCCGCAGCTATGTGTAAGCATGCGGTGAATCACACTTATTCATCTTCATAGCTTGGGGCATTAGCGCCTCTCATGCATGTGTTTAAATCCTGGCTTAGAAGGTGATATTTTCCAGTTTTTATTTTTCCACATGGATTTAGCTCATATTAATAAGTATTAAAAAAAAGTGCAATAAATTTTAAAAATTAGGTCATTGTGGATATATATATGTGTTTATTTCCACATTTCTTAGCAATATCAGTACAAGGTTTTTGGTGCAAACCCCATTCCTTGGCAATTTGGTGACTCGCACCACGCAGCTTGTCTCGAGAGAGGATCATCTGGCACTCAGGTGATATCCTCCCACCAGGGATCCACAATCCTTCATTAGTCGGTGCTTTACCTTGAGGTATTTTGTAATGTGAATTATTGCCTCTTCCTAGGGCAACAGTGACCTTGATGCATGCATATTGCTGTTGTATGAACAGTTCCCTTAAGGATATGGTTACTATTGGCCTTGCATGTTAGGGGAAATTTTCTTACCAAGGGTTCTCAACTTTATCCAGGCACAACTGTGGCTCAAGATATGTACTAAAATCCCTAGACATTGGCACTTACTGAGGCATTATTGTCCAGACAGTACCACTAACGCCATCGCAGTTAGAGTTGATTTTAAATTGACTGCCTAGATTCAAATGCAGTGGTAGGTGGCAGAGAAAGGAGTGCTGGTGTTGGTGGGTATGAAGTGATAGAATAAGTGAAAAAAAGTAGATTTGTAGAAAAGGAGCTTGATTGTTAGCAATAATGGTTTTCTGAGAAGAATCTCACTGAATTTACTCTGGCAAGCAAAAGGGTTTGAAACATAGCTTGCTAGGTTTGTGTGAGAGGAGGGAATAAAAGTGAATTGGGTGGGAAGGAAGTGAAAAAAAGTTATAAGGAGAGTAGACTATTGATAAAAGAAAATGGGCAGGGGTTAAAGACTCATTGATGGAAGATGTAGTGAGGAGTAAGTAAAATTTAGTGGTTGTGTTGTAGAGTTAGGAAGGTTAGAGGCTAGAGAAAAATTATTTAGTTTTAAGATAAGGGAATCATATGTTTATTCTAGAAAAAAAGATTATAAGATATCCCAGAGCATGTCATAAGAGAAGATCTTATACAGGTTTACAGGAAAAAGGAGAAAAGTAGTCAAGAAGAAAGTTCAAGGAGCAGTGGAGGCAATTAATGAAAACAGAAGGGAGAAGGTGAACAAGAACTTTAGGGAGAATACGTTGTGAATGCAGGTAGACAGGTTAATGAACAAATGGATTTTTAGAAATAAAGATCCAAATGCTGTTGGAAGTGAATGTATTACTGGATTGTTGTAGTTAGTATTTTGAAGATTTGGTGAAAGTCGAGAGTAGAACAGAAGAACTTAATGATGCAGGAATAGTAAGGTTAGTGAAAACATGAGAATGTTTGTGGAAGTAACTGTTTAGGACATAAGGATGCATATTATGAAGCTCAGGAACAGAAAGACACCAGGAGTTGACATAATTATGAGTAAGATTCTGCAACATAGTTATGGTATTACGATTTAGTAGCTGACAAGTGTTTGTAAGGTATGACTTGGTTATGAGGGAATTGGAGGGAGGAATATCCGTTCCTCTGTTGGTTTGTAAAGGTAATAAACAAGACTAAGAATGATAGAGCCCTAATGTGGCTGAGTATACTAGTGAAGGGTTTTGCTTGAGAAAATGAGACAGATGCCAGGAGCATTAAGGGAAGAACAGTGTGGATTTAGATAAGGTTGAGGGTATGTGGATCAAGTGTTTCGTATGAAACAGTTATGTGAGAAGTTTCCAAGTACGGGGGAAAAAGCTGGTGGCACATGTAGATGCAGGAAGACCGCGATGATATAGTCAGTTGAGGGGCAGTGTGGAGGGTGTTTAGAATGTATGGTATATAAGTCAAGTTGTTGAAAGTGATTATAAGTTATGTTGGAACCCAAGCTTATGGTGGAATACATGGATCTGAGAGGAACTGGCTTGGTGTAAAAGTGGATCTGTGACAAGGGTGCGTTAGGCCCATGCCTGTTTAATATTTGTATGTTAGAGGTCAAGAAATGAAAATGTGAATGGAATGTGGCATTGTTGTCTGCAAATAATACAGTGCTGATTGAGGATATTAAATGGACGGTTGAGAGTGAATTTGGCCAAGAGTAGAGTTTTGACGGTTAATAGAAATCAGAAAAGTGTGATGAAGAATTAATGATGGAAGAGTAGCAGTTACTTTGAGTAAGGGATGATGGTAGGAAGAAAGAAGGCGAGTCACACAATAGGGAACGCAAGTAAAGTAGCCAGGTGCATGCATTAGATCGAGAAGAGACTGGAGTGGTCTTGGGAGCCAAGGTTGGATTGCATGAAGAGATTGAGTCAACTCCCCTTTATGGAAGAGAAGTCCGGAGAGCTGTGGTGAAAGGATGGATCAGAGTGGTTTGAGATAACTTAGTTATGTGGAAAGAATGAAGGAGTAAAGGTTAATGGAAGAGTGAACAGTTGTGAAGTTTTAGCAGGGGTAGAGGAAAGAAAGACCTAGAAATGATTGGATAGATAGCATGAAACAGTATGGGAAATGACATGTTTAAATATCCAGGCAGTGCGAGAGTGCATGCTAGGTAAAGTTGAATGGCTTAGTGTATGTACGATGTTTGATGCTGATAAGGAGCTAGCAGTTTCTTCCTCGGTAGCCTATGTAACTTTTTTGGGAACAGGTAGTTAACTTAATCTCTAAGGTGAGCCAGTTGACCTAAGCAAGAAATTAGGCACCTGATTATATATACGAGTATATATATATATATATATTATATATATATATATATTATATATATATATATATATATATATATATTATATATATATATATATATATATATATATTATATATATATATATATATATTATATATATATATATATATATATATATTATATATATATATATATATATATATATATATATATATATATATATATATATATATATATATATATATATATATATATATATATATATATATATATATATATATATATTATATATATATATATATATATATATATATATATACTATGTATGTGTGCATAAAATGTGTATGAATGTATTCGTGTGTTTGTATGCACATGTATGTGGATTTTTCCGTTTTAACTATCAGATTATTTATGCGGTAGAAAATATACACGAGTTAACCTTTACTCACCTGAAACTTAATATAAAACTTCCTCGTTTATGAAAGTGTGTAGTATTATGCAGAAAACACACTTTCTTAATCGTCCCCTATAGTATAATAAAGTGTACTGTGCATTGTCGCGTCGTTTAAAATATAATAGTGTGTTATGCAATGTCGTAGATGAATAACTTTCTCTCTCTCTCTCTCTCTCTCTCTCTCTCTCTCTCTCTCTCTCTCCCCTTTACCCTTTGGGTTTTGCGTGCAATCAATTAATCCCTCTACCATTGAAGACTAGTAAAGAGTTCTCCTGGAACTCTCCTCCAACTTTTTTTTTTCTTTAAAGCTATTAGAGCGTATGCATAAGGCTGCACTTGCACATGTGAAGGCCAAGAGCTCGCGAATGAAAAGATCTCCTTGAAACAGGCTGTAAAGGGGGAGAATGTAAATAAGAAGAGAGAAAAAAAGAGTAAAGAGGAAGGGGAGTAAGAAGTTGAAAGCAATAAAGATGGTGGGGAAAGGGAATATACAAAGAATGAAAAAGAATTTTTTTTTTTTTTAGAAAGCCTCCCTCTTCGCCTCTTTACCTGGCCACCTTCCCTTCCTACCTTCTCATTTCTTATAAGTCATCAATTGTGATGCGCATTGTCCATTTTCAGTGAGCGTGATGTACAAGGGCAGGTTTTGATATGCGTTGTAGCATTTTTTTTTTTTTTTTTTTTACTTCCATTTTATCTTAAAGGCTTTTATATATTATTCTTTACTTGTTACAGGTAATGGCAAGTGCTCGAGTTTTAGGGAAGGAAACAATTGATTGATCCAGTACAATTGATTTTAGATATTGATTTAATTTGTTAATGTTACCGGTTTGTAATTTGTTTTCATTCCGTTTACAAGGAAACTGACAGAACGGCATTAGGATTCCAAATTGTAATTGGATAGCGTAAGCAAACAAAGGTTGTGCTCTTTTATACAGGTGTGGAGGAGTTTTAAAATTTAAGAGGGAAGTGGAGCCACTGTTATGAAACGAGCAAATTTTCTTTGATCCAGGCCTCTCAACGTCGGGGAAAAATCCTGTCGTGGAAAACTTCATTCTTTTTTACGTAAATTGGAGGAAAAGAGTGATCAAAATCAGTACATTTGTTCTTGTTCAAAAATGTAATCAGTAAATTGATATGTAATGCTAAGCTTTTTGCAAGGTTATGTTATTCAAAATCATTGAAGATTGTGGTTGGCTTTTATCATAAGCAGTTAAAATAATGATATTAGAATAACCATAAATAAAACTAGCTAAAACCTTTGACGTGTCCGTCAAACTTGATTGGAAAATCAGTAGTGATAGCAAGGTGATGAATTATGCAGTGTTGACTGTAAAGAAGAGCGGTGCCAAGATGAAAAGCAGCTACTGAATGTGTTGGCGTTAAAGGACTTTTACCATAATATTCATTAGTAATCTACAAATTCTGCCATTAAAACACCGGTCTGAAAATAAATGTATATTTTAGCTTCATTTGCATATCCGCATTAAAAGATGGCTTGTCACCTTCTCTTTCACACACACACGTATATTGTATATACAGTATATATATATATATGTATATATGTGTATATTATATATATATATATATATATATATATATATATATATATATATATATATACTGGGGACTGGTATCATTATAAAATGAAGTGTATTTATCTGCCATTGAACCCCAACTTAAAGATGTACATTGATGGTTATGCCTATGGCGTATGATAGAGTATTGGATGTCTAGGCACCTAGTGAGAGGTAAAAGCGAAAGGTCAGTGTTTATAGAAAAGGGTAGGGCAGTGACTGCGTCTGAGGTAGCTGAATGGTGAAAAGCTACGAGTAACATAGCACTTGTAGTGTTAGAAAGATCTTGGGATGGGTGAAAAAGAGAACAAATGTGTGTTAGTGCAAAGACTGTATGGGAAGACTGGTCATTGCAAGACAGTCTTTCATTGCAGTGAGGGTATATGTTCTAGTAATAGAAAAGAATAAATGTGAAAGAGGATCCTTTTGGGAGAGGCTGTATCTATGCTTGGTTGTCTCAGAGAATGTTATGTAGTCAAGAGATACTTGTGAATCTAGTGGGATGCTAAGAATGGCTTTAAATTTTCAGCATCAAGTGCCATCATGTTCAACAGATGCATGTTTTGTTAGAGAGCCTCTCAAAATTCATATCCATGCTAGAAACCCGACAGTTCTTTTATGATAGTTCTCATACAGGATACACTGGTTATAAGCAAAGGCAATCTATCCACTTGCTCCTTGCAAATTACCACATTTTGGAAATTGTTATTCCAACTGGTGTTTACCAAAATTTTCTCCGAGAATGCAGTGCATCTCAGATATATCATGCAATAAAGCAGGCAAATCCTTTAGAAGCTTCTTTGAAGTGGAAGGAAGAAAATGCAGAGTGGTGTAGGAATAGTCAGGCTGTCACTATAGACAAAAGACTGCACCTATCACATATAAAGCTTTAAAAAGTGCAGATTAGTCCAATCCTAGATCAGAAAGCAAACCAACAAGAAATGCAGTTCCCAGGTGGGATAAGACTTTCACAGGACTAAGGCCAATTAATTGAAAATGCTATCATAGACAGAAAACTAGAAGATCTCTTCAGGCTAGTGTTATCCCAATGTACTCCAGCCAAACAGTGTAGGTGTTATAAAAAGGCCAAGAATGAGTCTTTGATGTACTATTTTAATATGTTTCAAAATTTCACCAAGATCAGTATTGAAAAAATATGAAAGTAAAGTAGAAAATGCAAACTCAGTTCAATCACTCACCTTAAACATAAATATGCTTAAGAACTAGACCAAGTAAAGTTGCAGAAAAATTTGGTAAAACGTGTCTTTCAAGTGCCCAGTAGTAGATATTTTTTCTCAGGTTCCATAGAACTTTTGACTGCCAGGTTACTCTAGAGTCTATTCCTAGAACAAAAGACAAACCAATAAGACATGCAGTTCCTGGGCGGGACAAGACTTGCATGACACTGAGGCGAATTACTAGGGAATGTTATCAGAGACAGATTTCCTCAGCTAGTGTGGTCCAGTCAAACATAATAGGTATTGTAAAAAGGCCATGGAGTACTGGATATACTGTCATATGTTTGAAAACTCCGTTAAGAGCAAAGTGGAAAAGGATATTCAAGGTAAGTGTCAAATTCGAACTAGATTCATCACCCTCTCTAAGATAAAAATGAAAAATGATAGCCAGTAACTAGGCCAAGTGAAGCTGTTGATTACTTGGAAGACTGGTTCTCTCCAGTATCCATTGGTAAAATTTTTTCTCCCAATTTCCTAACAACTTATGACTGTCAGGTTACCCAGTACCTAAGTGAGAAAAACAAGACGCTCCTCCAGGTGAAGACTCAGTTTCTTCAGAATATTAAAAAAAAACTCCCTGGTGAAGGTAAAGAGTTTTTACAGGGAAACTGGGATTCTGTCATGAACTTGGAAGATGGTGTACCTATACCTGTCAAGAAGGCAAATAAGGATGGCTTTCAGATAACTAGTTTCAGACCAAATGCTGTCACGAGTGGTGTCTGCAGAATAATGGAGAAAATATTTGAGATACTAGTATCCCCATTTTAAAAGCAGTGACTCTATTCCTTACCAGTTAGGTTTCCATTAAAATAGGAGTACCCTTCATCAACCAAAGAAACCAATAAAATCGAGTAAGGTTTTATCAAGCAATGTCACACCATTGCAGGCCCCTTTGACCTAAAGACAGCATATGATACTGCTCGGAGGCTCCTAATACTGTACTGGGTATAATTGTACTTTGCAGGTATTGGCAAAAGTCTATTAATACATTAAGCAAATGGGGTAAGGATATTGACTTTAAATTTTATGCATGTAAGTTACCACATGGCAATATTTTACCTTATGAGAAAAGGTGAATATTTAAGCATGACATTTGACGCCCCCCCAAAAAAAAAA